>NC_052499.1:41982821-42282821 GCF_016617805.1 Bactrocera tryoni
TTACATATACTCATACACTTGTTCATTTTCGTCTATGTTTTCATTTTCATTCATTTTCTGTATTTGTTAATTTTGAGTTCAAGTTTGTATTCAATGCTAATGTAAAATGAGTTGACAAGAAGTAATAAAACCGAAAGGTCCATTTGACAAGAAGCTAAGTGTCAATAGGTAAGGGAGCTCTATAGCGTATAACTGCAGCGAAGACTGAACGAATAAAATCATATTCTAGCATCGAAAACTTCTATACCTTACAAACTATCTTCATGGTATTTCGCATGGATTATAAAATCAGATAGTTGAAGAAATTGTTGAAATCGAGATGCATATAGCTGCCATACAAACTGTACGATCGCAATCAAGTGCTTATATGGAAACCTCTTTCATTTGAAGAGAGAGTTTTACACAATTTGGCATACATTATTTTCTAAGGCAATGGTGCAGTCTCCGGAGATATTCTTCAGTTCGAACCTCTATAGTATATAGCTGTCTTTCAATAATTGCGTTAAAAATAAAGTCCTTGTTTTTGTGCTTGTCTGTGTGCATCGATGGAACTGAAGTTGTTCTTGTTTTCATTAAAATAATAGCGTTATCACTTGCTGTCCGATATTAAATAACCACAATTTAAATGCAGCCATTGCTCAAGCCACATATCCCATTCATATTTCTTCAGCATAAAGATATTTTTTAAAAGTATGTCCATATCAACTGTCATACACACAGGCACAAACGTACAAAAAATTCCACTGAAACAAGTGCGACAATGCACGCATATTTATGTTCGAGTGCATACTCGTACTCGTATAACGGTAATAATGCATACTTGCGCAACGCTCACAAATGCACTCGTTATCGGCATATTTAAACGTCATCATCAGCATCGTCACCAAGGTTGTTAAGTTAAGTCGTCGGTAGCAATAACCAGCTGCTGCTGCTGTTGCTTTTGCATTTGCATTTGTTGTCATGCCTGTTTATTTGTTTGTTTGTGTGTGTTGTTTTTTAAAAGCACATAAGAGTGTGTCTGAAATTGTTGCTGGCATACTTATTGCCATCATCCATAATAAAGGCATTCAGTGGCAATAAATGCAGAAGTAATGTTCACGGCGATGGCAGCAAGCAGAAGGCAGAAGCCTCAAGGCAGCGAGCGCCCAGCACACGCTTTAATGCCCTTGCTGCATGCACACACACACACACATACACATGCATGGTATGCACTTGCAGTTGTATATGCTGGAGCGCTTATTATAAACTCAATCATAAGTAGTTGTGTGCATAAAGCCATGACTGTGACACAACCAACAGCTTGCATATGTGTGAGACAACACAAGCCAACTCTGCGCCGGCAAAGCGGATATCAGCTTGCTCAAGTGTTAATTTTATGGCAATGCAGCTGCCGGCGCAAGCAAACTCACACACTCATAGGCGCATACGCACATACCGCTATTTTAATTTCTCTCTCTCTTATAGATAAGCACTTAACATTTAATTTCATGCCATTCGACACACACACACACATACATGTACAGCCCCTTCCCTGCAATTGCAAATGATTCGTTCAGCTTGTTGATGAAGAGAATTCTCACATCTCCCTTTAATCATCTTAATTTACACATCACTACGGCTACTTAAAGTGCTCGGCGCCTTTATGTCAGCGCAATCCATATGGTCGCTTTTGCATTTTCGCTTCGTGCGAAGCGCAAGGAAAAATCAGGAAATGCTCAAAAAGGTAATAATAATAATCTCACCTTTATTCACTTCATAAAAATTCCGTTTGAAAGAAATTTTCATTTCTGTCATTGCTTGACGGAAAGAACTTAATTCTGCTAACTTCTTTAAGTGCTTAAGCACTCATGTTCATTCCCAACTCACATATGCACACATACATACAAAGAAACATTGTCACATCCATATAAACCTACACGGTTAGCAACCTTTGTTAGTAAGTTTGCCCTGATGTTGTTGGTGGCACGCCACAGCAGTCAAAGTGATCCGGATGTGTGTGTACATTAGGGTGTCCATTAATTCCCACGTTGACTGCTTTTGAAAACGCCCCTGAAATTATAATTTTTACTCGAAAAAAGAGTCCAACCTAAAGAAACTCTTTTTTTTCATGCCTAATTCATTTTACTCATCCCATTTATGATATTTTGGGATATGATATTTGGGAATTTATGATATTTTGCTAAACAGTTTTTAATTTCAAAGCAAATAAATGTACAACTTTGAAAAAGTGACACAACAACTCAACATTTTCGGCGCTAGAAATAAAGCCGAAATACTTTTTTCATAAAAGCATTCTGTTAAAAGTTATACGCAGTCAAATTTATGCTTCAAATATACTGTATTCTTAGAGTACACCATGTCGTATGAGCAACACAGAATGTATAGATCACCAGCATTAATGCATCGGTCATTTGATGTATAACTTTAACTGCGTATAACTTTTAAAGAAACATTTTTATGAAAAAATATTTCAACTTTTTTGTCAAGCGGAAAGTTTTGAATTAGAAAATTACTTTTTCAAAATTGTAGATTTATGTTTTTAATGCAAACCATCAAAAAATCCCATATTAAACACATTAATAAATGATTTAGGTACGGTTTAAATTAAAAACAAGAATCACAAATATAAAAGATTCCTTACAAGAATTTGATTCCGATTGTTCAGTTTGTACGGCAGCTATTTGTCAGTGGTTCGAAATCGGTGATTCCGACAAATGAACTGCTTCTTGAGCAGAAAAGAAATTGTGCTAATTCGATATCTCAAAATATTAGAGATTGATTCGTGTATATACAGAAAGAAGGACATGACTAAGTCAACTCAACTTGTAACGCTGAGCATTTACATATAAATATTTTATAGCGTCTCTAACATTTTTTTTCTATACTGCAAACATCGTATCAAACTGAGACTTAAGGGAGACGTTTGAAAACAATTAACATTGGAAATAACGGACACCCTAGTGCTCATATGTATACACGAGAGTGTGTTTGTAGGCAGTTCAGTTAGTAAGTGCACTTGAGTGCCCATAAAATGTACAAGTTCTTCAAACTGTAAATGAATGCAATTCAATTTCATGTGAAAAGCACATGTACTTCAAGTGGTTTAGTGTAATTCGAAATTCCTCACAAGTCAAAGTTAATACGATGCGCACATATGTTCGAAACTCGATTTTACTGTGACAAATTTAAGTCTAAAAGCATTTGAACGACAGCAAAATCTTTGTTAATTAGTTGAAAGAGCAGTTCGAGGCCGCGATTTGGAGCGTTGGCTGCTTAGACGGCCAGAATTAACGCTACTATAGGCAAAGTGCATAGATTTTTTAGAGAAAGTTCCAAAACACTGAGTTTTCTAAATGAAAAAAGTCAGTCAGTCTAGGACGGAATAAACAATGGCTGTAGTTAGATACAATCGAGGTTAGTTAACAGCACGATGCTGGTAACCGATATGTGCATCAAGGCACTGTACAAAAACTAAAGTATAGCGGCGATCAATGTCTTCCTCCTACTAGAACTCTAAACCGCCTGTGTAAATATTGTGGCTTATGTGGATAGAGAGAAAGTACTAGGTACCTTCACCGCTTCGTTCGGTGAGCTCTTGACTGGACTATTCATCGAACAAATGTCCTGTAACTCAAACCGAAAATAAAACTAAACAAGCAATTAAAGAAAAAACCAAGTCAAACGACATTCCGGTGAATAATATATGTTATAATAACAAAAGTCATTATATCCACTACGGAGTTTAGGTAGCAATTTCATGTATTTTCGGCACTCAACTATTGTATATCCAATATTATATATTCAGTCAATTTAATAAGATATCTTAATATAAGATATACATATGAAAAAAACATAATAATACGTAGTTCATAATTTTAAAATTCTTAATTTATTCTTCAAAATCAAAATCGTCCTCCTCAAAGTAATCCACCCTGGGTGGTTTGAGTTTGCTGAACAGCCAGAAGTCAAACAGAGCTAAATCAGGCGAATACAATGGTTGCGACACCATATTGGTTGAAAACTTGGCGAAAAACTAACGAAGTGCATTAAGCAAAAGTTTTCGACTCATGATTTTGGCCTCTTTTTACGAAAAGCTTCGCTCAAACGACGCAGAACACTGAAATAGCATTCCTTAATGACAGTTTGGTCGGTAGGAGGAAATTCGGAGTGCACCACACTTCGATAATTGAAGAAGAAAACGGTCAACATAACTTTGATTTTTGACCAGCTTTTACGTGGTCTTTTTGATTTCGGCTCAGATCCAAGACTCAGCGACAGTCATAATATGTTTGATGACAAGTCATAATATGTTTGATGATCCAGGTAGTCGGAAGGTATTGTTTTACAGACGTTAACGCGACGCTGAAAAATTTGTGGTTTTGGAACCAATCGTGCTTTCGCTTTTCTTATGCACAAAGGGTCATCCAAATTGTTTTCACCAATCCTTCCGATATATCAACGATGCCAGTAAGATCTCTGTTTGCTAATCGTCGATTTTAAAGCACCAAATACTTTATTATGATGACATTTTGTTTATGATCAGTTAATGTTCATGGTCGCCCTGAAGGTGGTTCGTCCTCAACGCGTTCTTGACCCGCTTTGAATAATTTGCACCAAACAAAAACACTTGTTCGCTGCAAAGAATTATAACCGAAGGCTTTTTCCAACATTTTGAATGTTAAGGCACCTGAAATTTGATTCCGCACACACAACTTAATGGATCTTCTGAATAAATAAGCATATACATACAAGCATAAGCATATTACAAGCATATACTAAACACTAACTGTTATTTTGTTGTGATATTTGGCACAGCTGTCACTGACAATCACATGAATCTAAAAAAAAAATTCGACGAATGGGTTTTTGAGCGAAATTTAAATCAAAAAGACTTACTAGAAAGTGGTAAATCCTTGAGAGATAAGATTTTATCTATTTTTAGCAGTACCACTTATCATTAACCGAAAAAGATGCTCTCCCAGTTTCATTAAGGTGGCTCACATTTTGAAAATTCTTTATTTATTCTTCCAAATCAATTTCATCCCCTTCAAAGTAATCCCCTCCCGATGCAATGCACTTATGCCAACGGATTTTCCAATCTTCGAAACACTGGTTGTAGTCACTTTCCGGGATGGGGGGATCCGGGATACTTCAACGAGACGCCTTTTTTCCAAGAAATTCAATGTTTTCGGTACCAGTCGAGATTTGACGCGCTTGAGGCCCAAAACATCCCTCAAAATGGTATTGGCTGAGCCTTTCGATATGCCAACTTCATCAGCAAGGTCTCTAATTGTTAATGGACGGTTTTTCAACACCAAATCTTTGATTTGTTGAACGTGAGCTTCGTCGGTTGAGGTTGATGATCGCCCTGGACGCTCTTCGTCTTCGACACGTTCACGGCCGGCTTGGAACTCACTATACCAATTGTAAACATTTTTTTTAGACATAGCCTCATCACCAAAGGCTTTCTGCACCATCCTCAACGTATCCGCAGCAGAAAATTGATTCCGTAAACAAAATTGAATGCAAATTCTTTGCTCAACAAATTTCGACATCGCAAAAAACGAAAAACTCACTTTTAGCAGCTCACAAAACGACACGTATCTCAAACACTAATGAATATTTTGACATGAAATTTGGCATAAATGTGACTAACAGTACTACCAACCTAAAAAAAAATAATTCTCCAAATCCTTCGACGCGCGCAGTTAAATGTCACCTTATGTTTTGGAAACAGAGTAAAGTCAACTAAATATTTGATATCCTGATATTAATTATGTTGTGTCTAAAGCAAGTTTACACCCGACTTTATCCATTTTAAGCACAAAGCTGTATCATGTTTAGAAAAATCAGTATTCGCAATTATATTGTGGTGACTTATTTGTCTATATATATGCGTTATGAAGTCAGTCGGAAGTTCAAAAATCTATGAATAGGTTGAGTCCCACTTGACAATTCTTCGTCATGAGACGAAAACCTATAAAGTACCATAACTTGTATTGTATTCAATAAGGACACTTGGGTGCACTGTGGTACTGGGTTTCATTGACCTGTTGACCAAAAGTTTTTTAAAAGTGGGCATGTCCTAGTCCCTAAATGGCTTAAGGTACATATCTTTGAAACGGATGAAACTTACTGAGCTAAACTATTTGGGAAAGATTTTTAGCACTTATTTATACATAGTGAAAATGAGTAAAATTAAAATAGAATAGAAAAAATTGTGATAACTGATGGTTTAAAGGTGCCGGTGTAAAAACACAAGAGGTCTGCACCAGGTGCACCATTACCTTATGAAATCATATATCTAAGGAACTAATTTACTATTTTATACCAAATTCGGTATTTGAAACAACTGTGAGCATCAATACTTTTGCGAACATGCCCTCGTGCCAGAAATTGGTAGATTGGTCAGACCAATACCTCCTTTAGCCCCACATACCTATTATAATATAAATATTTTCGCCTCAATACGGCCAAATAGCACTACTTATGGACCGTCTTTACTCCGGAACAAACTTATCATGCAGAAAACTCCGAATATAGAAAGAAATAATGACCATTAATCATGTTTTTAGAGCGTGATTTTTATACTCTTGCAACCTGTTGCTGCAGAGTTTTATAGTTTGTTCACGTAACGGTTGTATGTATCACCTAAAACTAACCCCGCCCCCTTATAAGTTTAAAGTACATATCCCCTAAGCCGATAAAGCCACAACAACAAAATTCACCCAGCACAAATATTATTAGAACTTATTTGAACAGTGTGAAATGGATGAAATCGGAAGATAACCCCGCCCACTCTTCATATAACGGTACGATTCCCTGGCTTTGATTCTTCAAAGTTGCAAGAGTATAAACTGTTTGGTTGCACTCGAACTTAGCTCTTCCTTACTTGTTTTGGTTTCGGCTCGTTTTTTCCCTTCCATTCTGATGATTGTTGGCTTGTTTGCATGTCAAACTCATAAACTGACGCCTAATCGCATATTCAAAGAGACCTTTTTACGGTACAAAATATCTACCAAAATCATTCAAATGGTCTCGCGAGAGATGTCGAGATCTCTTGCCATCACTCTAACATTTGCCCGACAATTTTTAAGCACCATAGGTTCATGTTCGTGCTGAACGAGGCATGTCTTCAACGATCTTTCGACCGTCTTTGACCACTCGTAGGCTTGTTTTTGTGATAAAACAGAATCACCGTAAATCTTTTCCATCATTCGCAACAATTCAGCATACGAAATTAGGTTAGAAATACAATATTTTAGACAAATTCGATATTTTTATCTATTGTAAAAATCGCAACGAACTGCTGAGGTGTACCGACTTAAGTAGCTGCTGTACACAAACTGGTTAACAGATCACGCTCACATTGGCATAGTAATAAAAGATAGTCCTACCAACTTAGAAAAATGCATTTCTTCTACACGGAGAATTTAATTACTCTTTCTGTGTGGTTTTTTGTAATAATGTATGTAAGAAATCTTAATGAAATTCAGAAATAATCTCTTTCTAATAACAGTTTCTCTTCTTGCCTGTGATTAGCTTTTGACTGGATTATTACTCGTTTTACTTTTACAATAACAATTTAACCGATTTTTCGCTAAAAATCGAGTTTTTTCCTTCAAGGTGTTTTAAAAATTTAAAAATGGGATTTTCGAGAAAGTCTCTCGTCGCTACCCTGGGAAAACTCTTATCTAACGAATGCATCTTAATTTTTTTGAATTCAGGTAATCCATTACCAAGTTATGAGGAACAAGGTAAACTAACTTTTTTAAAGGATGAGGTTCGAATAACTGCTTTAAAGAACTATTGGTTTCAGTAAAGAGAGTTTAATTATCAGTGTCGTAAAAAAACTCGCAAAAGCATGCGTGTTTAAGAATGCGTGTTTTTGCACAAACTCACTTTTAGAGAGCTTGTCCAACGAGTTGTCATAGAAACCGAGAAAAGCGTTAATATGTAAGGATCATCTGTGGTATATAAGAACTATTGCAGCTCTTTAAACTCATGCAAGCTCTCACTCGTCAATGATCCATTCCATCGCTGGAAATCTCATCGTTGTTTAAAAGAACATTACCCAGAAACACTATTTCTACAACTGTACTTTGAGTTTTTAATGAACTTTTAATATTTTATGAGTTGAAGATATGTAATATTTCCCCAAACTATTTTGTATATACTTTTATTTAATATTTGATTATTTTTCTAACCCAAAGGCACCATTTACAAGCCTTCAACCACAGCTGAATGAGATCACACGCAACACAGACGGTTTCATGCTCTACGCCAGTTCCCTGCAGCTGCGTATACACATCGACGATCCACGTTTCATATCGAAAAGTGAAATTCTAGAACTGAAATGTGTGGCCGATATAATGGGCATATCGAGTGTGCGGCGCGAGAGTAAGGTGCGGGCAACGATCTTGGCGCTACGTGATGCTGGACACAAACAACGCTTGCTGGGGCAAGGCAATGGCGCTAGCACATCCGGCAGTGGCAGTTGTTATGAAAGCATAGGTTAGTTACATAATTACTTAAAATATTTTTTAAAACTTATTATTAAAAATTGTGATATAATTTGTAATAAAAAGGCTTAACATAAACATCAAATAATTTTTGTATTTTCAGTATTTATGCACGCTTGGGTATTCTGGCTATGTTTCCTATTGTTTTCGCGAGGGTCCCCACAGCTAACCAACTGTCATTGGAGTTAGCTGTCTACGTCAGAAGTCAAATCTAAAAGGCCTGCCAGCTAAGAGCATAACTGTAACTTAGTAAATAAACATAGTTTTAAGAATTAGTTAAATAAGCAAACACCGAACCAAAACATAAAAACAACGTTTGAATTAACTACGTTGCAAGAAGAAGGCTGAAGAAAGCATCTTACATTAAAGGAAACATAGAAACCAAATACTCGCACAGAATTTAGGTAAATTAAAGCTTAGCGGCACTAACACATGAAAGTTTCTACACAAAACACTCACACGAACATGTCCAAAACATGAAAGCAAAATTATCAAAACGGTGAAAAGGCCAAAAATAAAAGCAGTGATTAAGTCTACAATACTGGCATGATCCATGGTGAATCGTTAGCTTAGTTAATTATAAGGAACCTATTAATATGATTAACACTGCATTCACCACACTTAAGCATAAGCAAATAAGCAATGAAAAATCCACTGTTCAGTGAAGAGGAGCGCATTTAAATTACGTTACATTAATTGCTAATTACTTGAGTATCTCAAGAGCTCATTCGCGGCATAAAATACCCTATAAGAGATATTGTAAATAGTTATTTACTGTTAAGTGCTTACGTCAATGTGATTATGAGATTTGTTGATTTTAAAAACACTAGCGCCATTATAAAGACATAGACATATAATTTTAGTGTTCGACTAAGTATGTTACCTACAATATGTATAAATTGTATTTTTTTATGTATTTCATAATCATTTAATAAAGGAGACTCATTGCATAAACCTAAAATCATATATTTACATTCTATACAAGGTCGATTGGAACCACCGCATACCCAAAACAATGCACCGAAATTTCGACGAACTATATTGAAGGTATGGTATTTTAGAACAGGATTTTTGAATCTTCTTGTGATTCATGAACCATCAAACAAAGTTTGCCTATTTGAGCAGCTTGTCCATGACGTCTTATGACGTTTGCTATACGCCAAGATATCACGTAGTTTGACTTCTTTAAAAGTTATGTAAATTATGTTGTTATAAAATATTTCACTCCTTAATTTAATTGAATATATTATTTTGAACAAGCTGTAGTCGGTATAATATTATCGTCAGACATCTTTCTGTATACTATTCAGTTCGACACCGCTACTATAATATTAAAAGAAGAAATACAGCAGGTGGACCAGGGTTGCGAATTTTTACACTTCAGATGTTGGGTTTAAACATTAAATATATATTTTTTTATTCTAAATTAAATTAATGGTGTCCCAAAATTAAAGTACGGTTAACAATTGCTAGGATTAAAAATATTATTTTTAATTTTTATTATTTAACTAAAAGCTGTGCGTATCATATAAAACTAACAGAGATAGGTATTGGTTTTTGTATACATAAATGATATGGACAACGAGACGGGCTGAAATTCGAGTGACTGTTTGCATGTCCGTCCGTGCAAGGTGTAACTTGAGAAACAATTAAGATATAACTTGATGAAGCATGATATGCGCGTTCCTTAGTAAAGAGAAAAACAAAAGTACGAGTTCGGAGATGGGCGTAATCGGACAACGGCCACGCCTACAAAATGCCATTAACCGAAACCTTATAAAATGCCAAACCTAAGCACTACATTGGGATGCAAAACTCTAATTTAGCACAGGAGTAGCCCCTGTAGGCTAAACATTTGGAAGATGTGATCGCCAATTGTAGCCAGGTCCTTCTACACCTGGTTTTTCAACGGAGTGGAGGTTTGCTTCCCCCAGCGCTTGAAGGACCGCAGAAAACTCGTAACGCCGACTCATTAGATGTTGTCATCGTCCATGCCTCCACACCATACAGCACGACGGGATTGATGAGTGACTTGTAGAATTTGGTCATTGTTCGCCGAAAGAGGTTTTTACTTCTCGATTGCCTACTCATTCCGAAGTTGGATCTATGCACAAGAATTATTCTGCACTGGATTTCGAATAGACGAAATGAGGTGAGAGGCAAGTCGTGAGTACGACGACTGTTTGTTTGAAGACAGAAGATAATTCGTCATGCCCTCGTTCTACTAGAGCCATTTGCTTCACTTCCTTATCCAGTCTGAAAAAACTAGAACTAACGGCGCTGTTGTTGAGGCCAACGATATCAATATCAGTGGTGTACGCCAACAACTGTACACTCTTATAGAAGATTGTACCAGCTAAAATTATTTTCTCCTGAAGTAGGTTGAAGAAATTGCATGATAGGGAGTCGCCTTCTCCATCCTTATGGAGGTTTTGGTATTGTTCAACGTCAGTGTGCATAGCCGTATTAGTTTCAGGAGGATACCAAATACGGATATCGTGGCGTAAGGCAGATTTTTGTCGTGCTGTTGAAAGCAGCTTTAAAATCGACGAAGAAGTGGTGTGTTTCGATTCTCTTTTCACAGGTCTTTTCCAAGGTCCAATCAATTTGTTGACATTGGAATTTAATCTTTCACACAATACGCTCTATAGAACCTTATATGCGATGTTTAGGAAACTTATCCCACGGTGGTTGGCGCAGATTGTGGGGTCTCCCTTTTCGTGGATTGGGCAGAGCACACTTAAATTCCAATCATTGGGCATGCTTTCGTCAGCCAATATTCTACAAATTTTAAAAAATAATCGCTCGAAAATGTTAGCGATTTAGTTCGAGTCTTTGGTTGAGATGAATATTTTAAGTTACTGTAAGCAACGCAAATAACGTTACCTTGTCTAAACGTTAAGATTATGTGACCATCAGATGTGTCAAACTTTACGACGAAGTTATGAGTTTTCAAATTGCAACACTAGGGCACCAGTGGCCTTTGAAAGCTGGAATGTCCAAAAATAAATACCAACATGGTTCCAACGAGAATTGCTTAAACACTGATAAGAAAAATGAGATTTCGGAATCTTTCTGCTTCAACATAACTCTGCCAGCCGCTCAGGGCGCTCATATTAAGTTAAGAGAAATATTTAGATCGGTAATTAGGGAGAACAATGAGCCTGCTTCATGACTTAATAAATAAATTAAAAAGACAAAGCGGAAAATCTTACAACAGAAAGGCCCTACAGGAAATTACCTAATCAAACAATACCAAAATCTTCTCTTGCTTTCACTTATTTTTACAAACGAATTTATCTCTGCAAATGCGACTCTCACCACAGGTAATTCTAATCAATTCAAAAATAAATCATAATTTCGAAATCAGAATTTATTGTGATTGTTGTGTGTGTGGATGAGTGTGAGTGTGTGTTGGTTTGAGGAACTTTGGTGCCTTTCAAATAATATTCATTCAGCTGTTTAGTTGGGCGTAAATATTCAACGCCACGCAACATTGCGCTAATGTTCAATCTAAGCGCTGTGGCGAATAGCCTGGTGGTCTTGCTCTTACTCCGCAAAGTACAACCCCTACCGATTCATATTTGTAATGGCACTCAAAAAATTATGTATAAATTCAAATTACCTCGTAC
The DNA here is from genome assembly GCF_016617805.1 of Bactrocera tryoni. Taxonomy (NCBI): domain Eukaryota; kingdom Metazoa; phylum Arthropoda; class Insecta; order Diptera; family Tephritidae; genus Bactrocera; species Bactrocera tryoni. The sequence goes on from NC_052499.1 coordinate 41,994,976, forward strand.
CGTGGCATCCAGGCTCGTGTGACACCTTTGCCTTTGGCCACTTGCTTGCTAACTAATGCCGGAAGTAAATAAGCTTGATAAATTTACTCTCATCATTTTTGCATTAATTCCGGCTGCTTTGGCATCAGAAAAATGTCTTTTGATTAATCAAAAATATGCCTCGACACACACACACATCCCGACATGTAATACACCCAGACAAAGTTTCATAGGCATGTAAATGGCTGCGAGTGGGCTAATTTGGTGCAGACCAGTGTAAAACAAACAACAACTGAGCGAGAACTCAGTATAAGGCCGGTGGCTTTCAGTCACAGACGGAAATAACAAATTACTGGATAGCATAGGCGCCAAAGGCGCTTGTCACTGGCAGCCAACGACACTTATCATCCATGCAGCCGCCAGCCGTTTGACTACAGACACACACAGCTCAAACCAAATCAGCAGACCGCCAGCGCCACCGCCACGGAAACCGACCAAAAATGTGAGCGTCTTTTTTTGTTTAAATAAACTCTCGCCTATTCAGCGCTACGCCGTAACAACGCAAAATTAAGTGACGCAAAAAAATCAGAATTCTCGAACTTTGGGATGGTGAGAAAAAGTGTGCGAAGGTTTTGGTGTGCCACCGCAAGGCCATCATAAACGTTACAACCCCACCCACGCCTACCTTTTCAGCAGCCTAGGCTCCAGGGCAATTGGAGCTTAGAGCGGCACACAACGTGCCTCGCACGAAGTTAGCGGTGAAAGCCGGCAGCAAGGCAACGATGAACGTGTACACGAAAAAATTCCAGATTTTTCCATGCGCCTTATCAAACTGACATTTCCGCCTGCGCTGCGCTAAGATATTAGATTTTTCGGCATTCCACCCTGTGGCAATGCCAAGCACAGCTTCGTCGCCCCGCAACCAGCCATTGTGGCATTGATGTGGCAGCGTGGCAGCAACACCGCACTGGCAGCGATTATGTTTGCTAAGGATTAGATTTACCGGCGTTGCTGTACGCTTAGCAACAACAGCAGCAAAGGAACTCTCCTCCATCACTGTCGTTTGGCGTAGAAAGCTTAGAAGTACAGCAGCAGTCGAGCAGCAGATGTGGGGACCAAGTTGCCGTGGCACACTAATCCACCAAACGAACTTGGCGTTAAGTTGATTTAGTGTGTCACGTGGCGTAGCTGTAAATTGGACGCCACTTACAACTGCGCGTCACGAGACGTAACTTTCCAGGTTAGTGGCATAATGTCGCAGCGATTGTACCCAGTTTAAGTACTGCGATAGGATTTGATTTCGTTCTGCTATGGCTGCGGGAGGGACTGTGTGCCCGTGGTTGTTGCAATGCTTTGTTAGGAGTATATACACAGGCGATGACGCGGAAGACTTTAATGTCAGGTAGCAAGCATTTCAAATAGATCGCTGCTGCGTTATTTTTATGAATTAGTGTTTTCCCCTTTGTCCTTGGCTGCTTGTCGTCAAGCTTTTTGTAGTCTTCAAATATTTCACATTTTATGACATTTTCTAACATTTTTGAGAGTACGGAAAAATAGGATTTAAAAGAACACTGGTTAAAACCCTAAAACACCCTTAACTGGAATAATTGTTTTCTCGATTCTGGCCAGAAGAGATCTCACATAATTTCCAAGGACTTCATGAGGTGTGACTTGTACAGTTTTGTTTTTGATCATCGAGAGAAGACTTTACTTCTCAAATGCTTACTTAGCCCAAAGTAGCACCTGTTGGCAAGAGTTATTCTGCATTGTATTTCGAGGTTTACATTTAGGCTGTTCACGGTAAGGTGGTTATCGGGTTATGTGCTTATTAGATTAAAAATAACCTCTATGCTCCGTGAGCACCCTATGTTGTATGGTTATTTGCTTATGTTTACACAAACAGCTGTTCATTGTTTACAATTTTAGTTCAATGAAATTTGATTTCGGCTTCCGTCCATTTTTTCACCTCCTCTTTCTCGCCGGCGCTTTCGTGTTTCTGTAGACACTAAAATTAGAGTATAAATAAATGACAAATTGTACTTTGTGATTCCTATTTACTTTTGATAATTATTGATGCTTTTCCTTGCTTTTTATTTCGGATTTAATTTGCTGATTGTAAACAAAAACCAGCTGTTAATAGCAGATTTTCCAATAAGAAAATCTAAATGGAAATGCCATTCGCTTAGTTTTATTTATTTTTTGTGCTGCCATTTAGTAAAATTCCAACGACTTTCTAACACTGGAAATAAGCAAATGACCACATAATCTGTAAACAAGAGCCTAGGTTAGTCAACTTTGGTTATTTTGCCATACCGCATTTTGTTGTTGTTCACTTAATCACATAACCTCATAACCCGATAACCACCTTATCGTGAACAGCCTAATTGTTTTTGCTGTTAGTGCTGATTCCTAGGTAGACGAAATTATCTACGACTCCGAAGTTATGACTGCTCCTTATCCAGTGAAAGCAGAACTAACGGCATGGTTGTTGAGGCCTTTGGTATCAATATCATCCGCGTACGCCAGCATCTGTACACTCTTATAGAAGATTCTACCTTCTCTACTCAGCTCTGCAGCTCGAATTATTTTCTCCAGAAGTAAATTGAAGATGTCGCAGGTTAGGGAGTCGCAGTGTCTGAAACCTCATTTCAGGTCTTTCCCGATTCCGACTGTTGTTGATTTTTCAAGCCTAAAGCTCAGTTTTCTGACAGTGTTAAGGAGGCTTATCCTACAGTATTTGGCGCGGATTGCGGATTGGGCAGAACACACTTAAATTCCAATCGTCGGGCATGCTTTTGTCCGACCATATTCTATAAAAAAAGGTGATGCATGCTCCTTATAAGTTCTGCTCCGGCATCTTTGAATAACTCGACTGGCATCCATCGACCCTCGCCGCATTGTTGTTCTTCAGACAGGTTTTGAACTTCTTCGTTTACCATCTCCCAGTGTTTTGCTTTCACTGCCATTCAGCAGGCTGGAGAAGTGTTTCCCCCATAATTTGAGTACGCCCTGGACATGCGTAACTAGATCACCAAAAGAACCTTAGAAAAATAGTGAAGGGCAGTGAAAAAATACTCTATATTATCAAAAATGTTATTCCTTATATCCTTAACAGACAAACACATTGAAACAAGTGTGGTGACAGTCGATCGATCGTCGGAGAAATTTTCCTTACTGACTCTTAAAAAGGTTGGACAGTAAGTTTGCTGTAAGCAGCTCTCCGTTAATCTTAGCTTTATGGAATCGACCCACTGTAATATCTCTGCGTTCAAAGTTAGTCAGTGAGTGTCTTGTCACTAGAAATAGGATCACATTACTTCATTATCAGATTCTTTACGGTGCCTCGTCATAACGGAACCGCTCGTAACTGCAAAGTCGATGAGGCACTTCTTCCTCGCTCACACCCATTGGCAACTAATGTGTTAGCATTACGCCTACGGACCCCGGGTGCGCTTAGCAGGCGCTTCTGGGCAGTTGACGGAAGAGATCTTCTGAACGACTTGCTCTTAGCAAAGCTCATCTTTTCAGAATCTCAGAGTTCTTACTGGAATATCCAATTGACATCGCTAAAAAATCTTGGCAGACACAAATTGTCACAGCTGTGTGGAGGAAAGTGAAGGTGAGGTCTTTCAATGTTAAGATTTTGGAAGACTTAGGTTGAAACAACTCGACAGTCCTGACAATAGTGGTCTCAACAGATTTGCGATAGTCACAAAACGCGTTGTCGATTTATAAGAGTCTTACGATGTATTATATAAGAGTTTTAGGTAGCACAACGTACCGGCGTTCTAACCTGTTCGAGTGAGATCCCTGTTAGGATCGAGCCCAAAATCTAAACTAAAAAAGCGTTTTGAGAAAAAGGTATTTCAATTTCTGGTTCTCGATTACGCTAAGTAAATTATTGTTACAAATGCGATCATATCAGCAAACACTTATGCAGAATCAACTTCAAATTGTATTGATATTCTCAAACGTAAGTTAGTTTAATATTTACGCAACAACAAAACTCCATTTTTTTTTTTGGAAATTCTCACGTAAATATAACCTCTTAAAATTAAAATATATTTGTCGAATTTACCGTCTGATGCACTCACATTCAATTTCTATCCCATCATCATTCATTTCTCTAACGCATTACCTTGTCATATTTCAGGTTCTGCCACAAAGTAATATTTCATTGAGGCGCTCACATTTCCCGAAAACAATAAGACACCCGTTCTTTGGCGTAAACCCTTTCTTCCGACAAACAGGTACTTAACCCCCTATGAACATACATATGTACACACATATAAACTCGTCTATAAATGTCAGAAAAAACTTCTGTTTCCTTTCCCTTCCCAACATATGTGTGGCTAAGTGAAAGTGTGTCATGCTTAAGTGCCGCGATCTTCATTAATCATCATGCGTCTTGAGACAGGTGGCAAGCAATTGAGTGCGGCGCGACAGGCAAATAGTGCAAATGCCTTTGGTGGGCGTAATACTGTAGTCTCGGGGGAGCATTTGCTAAGTAGCACAAAACCGATTTGTTCACCTGTGAAATAATCCAAATCAGCGACGCAAATGAAATGTGGCAAACGCAAAATGAGAAAGACTGAAAGGTAGAACAGCAGAAGAATAAACGACAGAATAGGATCACAAAAAAATTAATGAAAATGATTTGTTGGTATATTCGCGCTTTTTCAGACTCGCAGAAATATGATTTTTTGCATACATACTTATACCTTTATAGGGTGTGAATTCGATTGGACTAAAATTTTCGCAAAAACACAGTGGCTAAGCTCTAAAAATGCAGTGACCTTATAGACAAGCGGTGAAAATTCAGCCTACAAAATCAAAAAAAAACTCAAAACATCGATCTGCTTTAACCCGTCTGTGGAGGAAGCTTCCTGGAGATTTACAAAGTGGAATTCATTCGACTGCAACTGACCTTTCCAGGTTTTGACTTGTCATATTTTTTCTTGCCTCGTACGTATTCCTGGACCTATGTTATAAGTCGTTGGACCATAACCATTAATTTGCAGTTAGTTATTGATTTCCATCTGCTCTGAGCTATTTGTTCAAAATTAATATTAAGCTCTCTTTTGGCTTTGGCTTTTGGCTCTCTTTTTAGCTTGGCCGACCCGGCTGTGCTTTTCGTTGCCGAAAATTATTATTACAGCCGGAAACCTAAATTTTGGACGACTGCCCAAGGTTGTGCGTTGGGTTTGGGACTCGCCACTTAAAAAACGCCTCAGTAGAACACCACAGGCCTTCTCGAGTATTTCTACTTGAAAGACACTGGCTGAATTTAGTAGACAGATAGAGAGAGAGGGATTTCAGTTGAAGTATTCATCGACCCATAACCCGCAGTCAATTTTGAATGACCCACCTCTACTTAACCACTTCTCCTTTTATGTCCAGAGAGCATACTGAAGGTATCCTCCAGAAAGAGTCTGTTGTGATCTAATCTTGGAAGGATATTGTTAAGCTTACTTAAGTTTAGCAGGTTCAAGATGGTGCTATGACCAAATTAATGCCTATTCCTACCTTCTCACTCCTTTATTCTTATATCAGAACTTGCTGCAAATTTCTTAGTAAAGACGTCTATGGGCAGTTTATGGAGAAGTCTATTGAGCGCATCAGTCAGACATGACTCAAAGACCCTAGTAACTCCTGCACAGTCTTCTCTCTGTATTCCGTTTAAATATTTTTTTCTTGCGAAATGTATTCGCTTTGTTCTCTGCTATTCAGCATAGTAGAACTTCGCGACAAGTAGTCATAATCTTTCAGACCGATAGAAAACCAGTCATTGTAATTTTAGAGCGTGTTCGTCGAAAGTCCCCAATTTCAACAGTTTCTTAGTTTTCTCTGTGTCGCAGTGATTCCAAGTTTCGTCGAAGTTCCCAAAAAATGTAGAAACTCCTCCGCATACGCACCTTGTATACTCATATTTTTTTGTCTGCCTGGTATAAAGGTCCACCCACATGAACATGCATAATAAATGGTTCTAAGGTGACTGTTTGATTTTCTTCTTTTTCGTTTGCCGCAAAATCTTCACGAATGAAAATTCACGATTTAACGCAAAGCAAGAAAAGCAAATAATGTCTGTCTGTGCGCTTAAGATACGGTAAAATATCACGTTTGTAACGCGCTTGCAATTCTACAGCTTTGGGATTTCTGAGCATTTAGCGTGAAAGGTGGAACGTCTGTAGAAGATGATAGATTTGAGGCGCTTCGCTTTCACACGCACTGCGCTCATATTGACTGCTTCGCCCGCATCGGGAGTTGCGCTTGTTGCGAGGAAAGCATGTGATTTGCGTGCGTTTTTAATGTTCGGGTGATAATGGTCTGCGTTTGTATAAGAACACGCTGCAGCACAGCTTTAACGGCGGTTGGCATATCTTTCGTTGTGCATTTTTTATTCTTTTCTGTTAAAGAAAATGCGACGGCTGCTGGCAGGTGCTTGAGTACTTTTATAAATAACGTCGCCACTTTTCACGCTTTTTATTAAATGCTTTTCTGTTTATTTTCTTGCGCTTCTCTTTTGTGATTCTCGCAAGTTTTCTGCTTTGCTTTTCATATTTTTGCTTATAATTTTTATATGAGCGAGCACAAACATGATAATAGTGATTAGTGTCATTAGCTGACAAGCGATTAGCCTGTCGCTGAGCTCCGACACTGATTGTGCTTTATTTATTTTTTTTTTTCTAAATAAGCGTATACATGTTAAAGTGTCAGTCATAAGACAAGTTGATTGTCTTTATGAAAACGCACTGTGAAAATTTCGAAATCTTACAAAAGTATATAACGAGAAATTTTTTGGTATTTTATATTTGGCAGTAGGTTCACCACTTTCAAACAAAATTATCATAATACTTAAAATTCGCTCTACAAAAAAGAAAGGAAAGATTTTCTATAAAAATATAAAAAAATATAAAAAAAAATGGAAGTAATAATTTTTTATAAAAATATTTCTTTGAAAGTTATAGCTCAAATGATCTTAGAATGCACACATTTTAAAGTTATACATTCTGTGTTACTCACACGACATGGTGTACTGCAAGAATATAACAAGATGTATAATTTCAACTACGTATAACTTTGAGAGCCGAATGCCTTTATGAAAAAAATTGTTAGAAAGTTTTTTTATTAGAATTTTATTTTTTATAAATTTGTAGTTTTATTTGCTTTACAGATAAACAATTTATGCCAAGAGATAAAAACAAAATACATGTTAAATATGGCAAATGATTTGTCCATAATTTATATATTCAATTTAATTTTCAAATTTAATTAAATTTTCATATAGAACATAAAGAAGTTGTTTATTTGTGATAAGGATTTTATTATTTGTAGCCTTTAATATTCTCGATATTCTTCTTCTTACTTCTAGTTATATTGTTTTGTATCCATCTTCGCAAATTCTGGATCCCTTGAGCAGCTCTCGTGCTTTATCTTACTGATTTCTGTACTGGTTGAAGTTTTCGATACCTATTCTCCATTATACGGCCGTTATCAACTGTAGATCTTGTAAATTCAAATGTATTTAGAAGGTTCTGCAACATGTCCAGTTGTCTTCAGAATTTTACTATATTTTGTTGTAAAAATATTGGCAAATAATTCAGCATTACTTTGAACTCTTTTGCGAGATTCACAGGTTCCATATTAATTACTTAAGGATAAGGATAAGGGGATAAATGAAGGTGTGTAACCAATTTATGTAATTGTTGTCAATATGCTTAGAAATATAAGCCATATTCCTAACTTACAATAGTCCTGAAGCTCTCATATTGACAAAGTATAACTGAATCAGAAGTTTGTGAATAGTTATATTGATTGCACGAGGACTAGAGTATCATATAAAAAATCACAGATGAAATATGAGTATTAACTATATAGTAGATCGACTTATAATGCATTTTCATTTCTATAACGATCAGCATGTGTTACAGAACTTATGGCAGCACATACTAAGTATACTCCACAGAGTTTCCAGTTACATACCGACATCCAGATATCAATTCGGCTTATCGCCTGGTAAAATATTTAACGGTTCAAAGCTTTAGAGCAAGAAATACATAGGCGCTGAGTTGAAAAGATGAGATGGGGAATGACCTGTTTTCACTTTGTTTTTCCAATTGACACAACCGACGAAACCAGAAATCACTGTTTGGACCAGAATTCAATTAAATTATATAACTGGAAATATTTTAAGAGTACTGCGCGTTTGCGTTTGATTAAAAATAAACGCTACAGGCACGTTATGAGTATTAATATTAATGGCCTCGCGATTTGCGAACCCAATTGTTCGATTATCACTAATCTCCAAATACAGTCCACTTAACCCAAATCACATCATTACTAAATATGCGCTTGCATACTTCGAATACAGATTAAACCAAATGTCATACACACACACACACACACACAACCACCCGCACTAATCTGTATACATATGTGAATGGTTCATTGAATTTGTGTGAGTGTTAACTTATGGTGATAAGGTAATAACGTCAAATACAATTAACATCAAGGACAAGTGGTGCTGATATACCTACTTTCATTTATATACATTAGGGCGTTCGTTATTTTCCAAATAGATTTTTTTGTTGACGAAACCCCCGAAGTTTCAGTTTTGTCCTAGAGTATGGATCCAATGTAAACAAACACTTTATTTTCAGTTTGCTTTGAACGATAATCCTTTGCAAAGTTTGTTAAGATATCCAGTCAAATAAAAAAGTTTTTCATACAGAGACATGTTTCGGATCGTTCAGTTTATATGACAGCTATTTGCTTTAGATCGATATATGAAAAACTGAGTTACTAGTTCGCGTACAGACAGTCGGACGAACAGAAAAACGGACATACGTAAATTGGCTCAGCTCGATTATGGGGTGTCACAAACACCTAACTTTGTCAAGGCCCAGGATCTACCTTAAAATTCGACTTGGAAAATAATGAACACCCTAATACATACAAACATGCATACGTGAAATAGAATATTTATCATGCTACAGCGATTTGCATACGCTAAGAGCATTCATTCATTATTGTCGACTTCGTTAATAGTACACCTAATCCGATTTGTACCACACAATGAGTCTCCCGCGAATATTGCCAGGAGTCGCTGCTATCGATGACAGATTTAAGCCAAGTCAACAACAACAAGACAAGGCCAACAACAATGGTGACACCAATAAAAATTCAAATTCAGCTGCTGATGACCAGCGCACAAGTGAATTCGCGCACACCATCAGCCAAATCATAAACAACAACAATGCGTACACTTGTATAACGAGGAGATATGTTTGGTTATGGTGGGTTTATTTCTGGGTGTGGGTGTGTAGTGCGTGCGTCAGCAAGGATGTAGGAGTATTCTGCACAATAATTACACCGCTTCGAAACCGTACTCTGATATATACGTTGTTCTATGGTCAGCGCCTCGCATTTGAATAGTAAATTGTCATTAATTATTATTCACGTTAAAATCGGAAATCGCTTAATTAGAAGACACTTAAATGGAGTGTCCTAATTTTGGCCAATCACGCACAGCGAGCGTGCTGTGCTGCTGCGCAATAACCGTAGTTGAATGAATGACTAAAACAAGTGACATTCGATATTTTAGTGGGGTCGAAATTGCTCGCTACAACAAAGCAAATGATAAAGCAGAATTTGGTCGTAATGGTATAATAACTCAACCCACGGAGTAAACTACATATATATATGTATGTGAATATATAAAAATAATAAGCTAAATTATGAGGTTTTTCACTTACAAATACTTCACTTTTATTTTCCACGTTTCAATCCACTTTCTATCTTTGTCTTCTATAAAACTGGATACCCACTGTTCTGCACTTTGCTACACAGATCAAATTTGTGTAATAATTTTATGGCTCAAGTGCCTACATCAACTCGAACCTTTTCGACAATCCCATGTAACCAAGAATATTTAATTCCCTATCTCTGGATATTGTCGCAAAGAGAAGAAACATTTCATTACATTATTTACAGTCGTTTACATTATCCTCTTTAAAATAGGCCCCTGAGCCAATACAAGCATACCACAGTTTAATCCAATTTTCCATAAACTTTGTATAAGCCTAAGATGGGATGTCCTGCGTAGCTTTATCGAATGTTTTTTAATAGCTTCAATGGCGTCTTCCCCGAAGCGGATATATCAAATTACAGGGAGCCAAATCTGTATTATATCTAGGCAATGACTCTCGTTTTTGTTAGGCCATAAAGTCAGGTGGAATCATGGTAATATCGTGTTGAAAAATCTGTGAATTATCTTCTTACAAATCCGGTCGTCTATGACAAATTACTTTGGGTAAAAAGCTGAAAATGGCCAATTTGTTCTCCTAATTTACCGTTTCACCCTTTGAAATGAATTCACGGTGCACCACATCACGGTAATCTTTCACTCTTATTTTAGATCAACTTTGGCGTGGGTTTTTACTTTGGGCTAATTTTTATGCGCCTCTCGCTAGATTGTTGGACGATATCATAGTTATAAACCCACGTCTCGTCACTAGTATTGATGCATTTTTCAAGCATCTACTCGACTTCGTTTTTACAAAAGATTCAGATCTTTAGTTACGAGTGCATCGACACACTTCATACCCAAACAAATTTTATACCACATCTCACTAAATTAATTGTCATCGAGACTCTCGGGTCTGGGCAGGCATATTTTGTTTTTAAATGTTATTTAAATATATTTAGAGTGTAGCAAACGACTTGCGCTTCCAAGTAGCTTCCTAGAACTTTATTGTCTATAGAATTCAGAAAAAAATTCAAGGATATCGTATCGAAAAGGACGAAAAAAGGATAGTGCACCAATGGTGCTTGGCTAGACCCCATAAACTTTGCATGTAAATATATGAACTTTGGTATGTTTCTATCACTTCGCACGGCTGATTTATCTGTTATCATGTTCCTTATATGTCCAAATTGGTTTGTATGTTTATCTAGGTGAAATACTTTAGCCGCTAGTGCGTTTTAAAGGTTAAGAAATATGTAATTTTTCTCAAAATGTTACATTTTTTGTGAACGCTATTGCCACGGAAAATGGAGTCATGTGTAGAAGTTCACGCATGTGAGAAAAGTTCTCTGATCGCCATTCACTTGGGAGTGGCGAGAAATGATTCTTTTACACATGGCTCAAGCAGCTCACTACTTCCGGTCTTTGACCAAGTATCCTCTGGGTAGCCTAAGAACATGCGTTCGAAGGCGAGCTACAGTGAGAAGGTGAAACATTCCCTACATAGGGTTGTGCGCTGGGTTTGGGACCCGCCACGTAAAAAAACACCCCCAGTGAAGAGCTATAACCAGCCTCGGATGAGAGACCCCCCTTTTGATGACGACCATGGCAAACGAAATAAGGACTATGAATTGAGAGCATGCACCTGGAATGTCCGGTCACTTAATTGGGAAGGTGCCGCTGCCCAGCTGGTTGATGTCCTCGTAAAAACAAAGGCTGACATCACCGCAGTCCAAGAAATGCGATGGACGGGACAAGGACGGAGACGAGTAGGTCCTTGTGACATTTACTACAGTGGCCATATAAAGGAGCGCAAGTTTGGTGTGGGATTCGTGGTCATTCACTGCGGTAAATGAACGTCTAGCCACAATCCGCATCAAAACGAGGTTCTTCAACATATCGCTGATTTGCGCCCACGCTCCGACGGAAGAGAAGGACGATGTGACCAAAGATGCCTTTTATGAGTGCTTGGAGCGAACTTATGAAGGCTGCCCCCGCCTCGATGTCAAAATCGTACTTGGCGACTTTAACGCCAGGGTGGGCAAAGAAGGTATCTCTGACACTACGGTCGGTAAATTCAGCCTCCCCGACGAAACATCCCCAAATGAGTTGAGGCTGATTGACTTCGCCGGGGCCCGAAATATGGTTATCTGTAGTACTAGATTCCAGCATAAGAAGATTCATCAAGCTACCTGGCTGTCTCCGGAACGAAAAACTACCAACCAGATCAATCATGTTGTGATAGACGGAAGGCACGTCTCCAGTGTTTTAGATGTGCGTGCGCTCCGAGGTCCTAACATCGACTCGGACCACTATCTTGTTGCAGCCAAGATTCACACCCGCCTCTGTGCAGCAAAAAACGCACGCCATCAAACACAAGGAAGGTTCGACGTCGAGAAGCTGCAATCGCAACAGACAGTCGAACGATTTTCTACTCGGCTTGCACTCCTGCTCTCTGAGAGCACTCGTCAAAAACTCGGTATAAGGGAACTGTGGGACGGCATTTCAAACTACTTACGTACAGCTGCAACCGAAACCATTGGTTTTCGGAAAGTGCAAAAGAACAGCTGGTACGACGAAAACAGGCTGCCTACCTCGCAACGTTACGATCGACCACTACACGTGCGGGATGGGATAGATACCGAGAGTTGAAGAGGGAAGCGAGACGCATTTGTAGACAGAAGAAGAAAGTGACCGAAATGCGTGAGTACGAAGAGCTTGATAGCTGGCCAACAGGGGTAATGCTCGAAAATTCTATGAAAAAATGCGACGGCTTACAGAAGGTTTCAAGACCGGAGCATACTCATGTAGAACCCCCAAAGATGATCTAGTCACTGATGCCCAGAGCATACTTAAATTATGGAGGGAACACTTCTCCAGCCTGCAGAATGGCATTGAACGCACAACACCAGGAGAAGGAGAACCCGATTCCCCATTCGATAACGATGGAGCAGACGTTCCATTACCCGACCATGAAGAAGTTCGAATAGCAATTGCCCGCCTGAAGAACAACAAAGCGGCAGGGGCCGACGGATTGCCGGCCGAGCTATTCAAACACGGCGGCGAAGAACTGATAAGGAGCATGCACCAGCTTCTTTGTAAAATAGACACAATCTGCGCCAACTACCATGGGATAAGTTTCCTCAACATCGCATATAAGGTTCTATCGAGCGTATTGTGTGAAAGATTAAAACCCACCGTCAACAAACTGATTGAAACTTATCAGTGTGGCTTTAGACCTGGAAAATCAACAACCGACCAGATATTCACCATGCGCCAAATCTTGGAAAAGACCCGTGAAAGGAGAATCGACACGCACCACCTCTTCGTTGATTTCAAAGCTGCTTTCGACAGCACGAAAAGGAGCTGCCTTTATGCCGCGTTGTCTTAATTTGGTATCCCCGCAAACTAATACGTTGAGCAACACCAAAAGCTCCATCAGATTCGGGAAGGACCTCTCCGAGCCGTTCGATACCAAACGAGGTTTCAGACAAGGCGACTCCCTATCGTGCGACTTCTTCAACTTGCTTCTGGAGAAAATAATTCGAGCTGCAGAACTAAATAGAGAAGGTACCATCTTCTATAAGTGTGTACAGCTGTTGGCGTATACCGATGATATTGATATCATCGGCCTTAACACCCGCGCCGTTAGTTCTGCTTTCTCCAGACTAGACAAGGAAGCAAAACAAATGGGTCTGGCAGTGAACGAGGGCAAGACTAAATATCTCATGTCATCAAACAAACAGTCGTCGCACTCGCGACTTGGCTCTCACGTCACTGTTGACAGTCATAACTTTGAAGTCGTAGATAATTTGGTCTATCTTGGAACCAGCGTAAACACCACCAACAACGTCAGCCTGGAAATCCAACGCAAGATAGCTCTTGCCAACAGATGCTACTTCGGACTGAGTAGGCAATTAAGAAGCAAAGTCCTCTCTCGACGAACAAAAACCAAACTCTATAAGTCACTCATAATTCCCGTCCTGCTATATGGTGCAGAGGCTTGGACGATGACAACAACTGATGAGTCGACGTTGCGAGTTTTCGAGAGAAAAGTTCTGCGAAAGATTTATGGTCCTTTGCGCGTTGGCCACGGCGAAAATCGCATTCGATGGAACGATGAGCTGTACGAGATATATGACGACATGACATGGTTCAGCGAATTAAAAGACAGCGGCTACGCTGGCTAGGTCATGTTGTCCGGATGGATGAAAACACTCCAGCTCTGAAAGTATTCGACGCAGTACCCGCTGGGGGAAGCAGAGGAAGAGGAAGACCTCCACTCCGTTGGAAGGACCAGGTGGAGAAGGACCTGGCTACGCTTGGAGTATCCAATTGGCGCCACGTAGCGAAAGGAAAAAACGACTGGCGCGCTGTTGTTAACTCGGCTATAATCGCGTAAGCGGTGTCTACGCCAATTAAGAAGAAGAATAAAGTTTTTCCCATGGTAATAATCATCAGACACAGACTAATTGGCGTATATATAGGAATAGAAAGTTCAAAGGAACAAAAATTGCATTAATAAAGAAAAATGTTTCTCGATTTGATTTAGAACGAAGTGTAAATGGAAAAATTTGGTCAGATGGTATCCCTTCTCTATTCATTGGTTTTCTGCTCTACGACAGTTCCACAACAATTTTAGACCGCATCCATACTTCTGCAGTATACATGGTTATGTTTATAGGTGGATATTGGACTTGACAAGAATAGATAACATGAGTTATTTCACCTTTCTTCTATCTTCTTTCTTATTAAAGAATAGAAATCGCTGTCAACACACGTAAATTCTCACAATTTAGCCGGTTCGATTCCATAGAACTTGGACTGACGTAAGGCACGACTTGGCATATTTTACACCGAGATCTTAAATTGAAAGTGTACAAAATACAGCTTGTGCAAGAACTGAAGCCGCTGGATCTTCCCAAACTACATCGCCTCACTCTATGGGCTCCTGAAAAGTTCAAAGAAGATACGACGTTTTCGATAATAAACATTCAACACTAAATTTGAAGTTTCTGTGTTTTTTCTTAGGGAACCTTGAAATGTATCACCCAATATATTGCACCCGAAAATTTTAGATCGAAGCCTAAAACAATAAATTTCTGACTCACAGATACATCCAAATAGGTAAACTGAACTAAACCGACTCCGATCAGAGTAAAAAACTCCACAACGCCCCTCGCAACTGTCAGTTAGGCGAATACCACTCATTGGACGAAGAATTCCAGCACTCCATTCATCTATTAAAGCATTCGAGCACTGTATTTAGTTGACCCAAATCCAGAGTAGCGTAGTGCAAACATTGACACGAGTGCGAGTGTGTACAAAAACCGGAGCACTTCACATGACATGACTGACACAAACAACGTACGGCTATACAAAATTCTCTCTTGTTAAATGGAATGTTGTTTTTTGATAATATTTTTTCCTCACACACACACACACAAACAGATGTGAGTGTATTCTAGTTGCAGTCGCCAAGTGACCTCTGCAGTAGCCCTAACATTGGCAATGGGACCATGCCTACAAGTTGGACGCATTCGTACCAGCGCTACATAGATACATACAAACACTGAACTGCAGTTTGCATTTAATTACAGCGGAGTTCGGGCGCTCCAACTTTAGCCAATTAAACGGTGACATGTCAACAGCAACCGCAGTGAATTGAAACGAGTGCCCCCAAATGCACTGGACACACCGCGCTCCCAGCCATTGAGTGTTAACCGCCCAGCACTCCGACCTCAGCTGCATGTAGTGCACATACACGTATGCGCGTGTGTGTTAGTCAGCTAACGTGTTGGTGACACAATGCTGCCATCAACAACACCTACATGTCCACATCACTTCTTCACCGGACTTCAGCGCTGCCCAGTCGTCGAGACAAAACAAAAGCAAGAAATTAATGCTTCAAGTGGCTGAGCACTGCAGTTAGCTGCACGAGTTTTGAGTGGCTTTTCAATCAGTTTCAGTGAGTTTTTTAATGCGTTCATACTCCACACATATTTCCCAACTCTTGATTTCCCCGCCGCACAGCATAGCCCCTCTCTACTTTGCGTCAGCTCGCTCCACTTCAGTGGCTACAATTTACAATGAAATGCCAAATTTTTCCAGCGATGCTTCAATTTTTTTTTACACAGACATATTTTTTTTGTTAATGTACATTTTGAAGTTCAGTGCAATAACAACAATGAGTACATCATCAACGTCATCGGCAAACACGTCCAGTCATCATCGACGTGCTGAAGTGCGCATCATTTGCCACTGACAGCCGTTTTTCGGAACTTGCAAAAAGAAAGCGAATGAATTGCGAGAGTTCACTGTATTTAAGGGATCAATCACTACAAATATGCAAAATGCAAAATGCAAAACGAAGTAACTCGGGAGCATTTGAGACTGCTGCAAAATGAGTTTGCCTTCCTCTACTTTAATTCACACGTGACAAGTGATTTTTACATCAATCGTGCAAATTGGCCAGCAAAAACGCTATTCAATGTTGCTTCAGCGCATTATGATGGAGTAATTAACGCCTTGCTATGTTGCAGTCGTCTTCCAACCCGATCTAACAAATTATTTCACCTGTCTAGTGTTAGAAGTACGCATAATAGAAGAGGTTAAGGCTGTTTCAATGAACTCATGCAAGCAGAGCTGTATGTACAGAGAAGATAGGAGCTCGGAAAGTATACAAGGTCTGTCGCAAAAGAAACAGAACTTTTTAAATATAACTGTTCCTGGTGGCGCCTATTTGTGGGTATATGAAATAAAAAGTTTGATCTTTTGTTAACATTTCGTAAAAATTTTAAGACAATTGGATAACTACAATCGATGTTATCGATCAAAAAGTGACAGCAGCTTTTGGTCTTCGGTCGTAAAATGCATTTTGAACAAAGAGCAAATATTAAATTTTGTTTTAAACTTGGGAAAACGTTTACTGAAACAATTCAAATGATGCAAAAAGTTTATGGGGATCAGTGCCTATCCCGTAGTAATGTGCATGAGTGGTTTAAGCGATTCCAAGAAGGTCGTTAGGACCTCTGTGACGATCAGAAGTCGGTCGTCTTCAGAAGTCAAAAATAAAGACAATGCTGATTTGTTTTTACGTTTCCGACGATATTGTACACCGAGAGTTCGTCCCACCTGGCCAAACGATTAATGCTGCATTCGTCGTGCTCGACCACAATACCGTGAGGCAGGGTCCTGGCGCCTGTTGTACGATATTGCGCCGTGTCATCGGTCGACGCTTGTCACTGATTTTTTCACAAAAAACGTCATATTAACCATTAATCACTCACCTGATCTGGCACTCTGTGATTTTTACCTATTTGGAAAACTTCATTTGCCCATGAAAGGACACTGGTTTCAGGACATTTCAGCTGTCCAAAAGGCGACGACCGCTATTCTCAAGAGCATTCCGAAAAATGACCTTAAACACTCATTTGAATTGCTAATTGACCGGGCTAAACGCTGTATCGAAGCACAAGGAAACTACTTGGAATAAAAAAATATAACTTTTGAAAAATATTAATTTTTTGTTGTTTTGTTAATTTTTTGTTTAACAGTCCTGTTTCTTTTGCGACAGACCTTGTATATGATATGTATAGCATGTGAACCGCTGATTCATCAATTTATTTGAAACATTTTTTTTGTTTTTTTGTAGAAAAAAGAATTTGAGTCTTCTGCAAAAGAAACAAAAGTCTTGCGGTATTTTCGCTAGTTGGCGCTGAAAGCGCGTAGTTCTAGTTTTATTCGTCGCATCGGGTCATGCTATACCTTTTTGGAAAGCTCATTTCACGCGCTAACACGGGTTTAATTGATTGTCGTTTCTTTTAAGTCGTTCGTGAGTTATAGCGTCGCAAACATGGAGCAAAATAAAGAGAAAATACGGCATATTTTACAGTACTACTACGATAAAGGCAAAAATGCATCTCAAGCCGCCAATAAAATTTGTGCAGCTTATGGACCCGATACAGTTTCCATTTCCACCACACAACGATGGTTTCAACGTTTTCGTTCTGGTGTAGAGGTGGTCGAAGATGCGCCACGCTCCGGAAAGCCTGTTGTCGAAATTTGCGATAAAATCGCTGAATTGGTCGAAAGAGACCGGCATAGTAGCAGCCGTAGCATCAGTCAAAAGCTGGGCATGAGTCATCAAAAATTTATTTCAATTTCAATAAAAAAAAAAAAAAAATCAATAAAAATACCGCAAGACTCTTTTGACAACCCATTAGTTTTGTTCACATAACGGTTGTTTGTAAGTCCTAAAACTAAAAGAGTCAGATATAGGGTTATATATACCAAAGTGATTAGGGTGACGAGTAGAGTCGAAATCCGGATGTCTGTCTGTCCGTCCGTCTGTCCGTCCGACCGTCCGTGCAAGCTGTAACTTGAGTAAAAATTGAGATATCATGATGACGGTACACGTATTTCTTGGCTCCATAAGAAGGTTAGGTTCGAAGATGGGCAAAATCGGCTCACTGTCACGCCCACAAAATGGCGAAATCCGAAAACCAATAAAGTGTCCTAACTAAGCCATAAATAAAGATATTAAAGTGAAATTTGGCACAAAGATTCGCATTAGAGAGGGGCATATTTGGACGTAATTTTTTTGGAAAAGTGGAGGTGGCCCCGCCCCCTACTAAGTTTTATGTACATATCTCGGAAACTACTATAGCTATGTCAACCAAACTCTAAAGAGTCGTTTCCTTCAGGCACTTCCATATACAGTTCAAAAATGGATAATAACCACGCCCACCTCCCATACAATGATTATGTTGAAAATAACTAAAAGTGCGTTGACCGACTAACAAAAAACGTCAGAAACAAAAAATTTTACGGAAGAAATGACAGAAGAAAGCTGCACCCAGACTTTGTTAAAAAATTTAAAATGGGCGTGGCGTCGCCCACTTATGGACCAAAAACCATATCTCAGGAACTACTAATGTAATTAATTTTACAGCAAAATAAAAAAAAATATGTAAATGACGGATAATGAAATCTCGATTATCACTTTATCATGCGAGAGTATAAAATGTTCGGTGACACCTGAACTTAGCCCTTCCTTACTTGTTACGAATATCTTCGCGCAAAAAAAATGGAGTAATTTTGGAACCAATCGTCTTTCCACATTTTTTAGGCCAAAATGACTCTCACTGATACTTCCACTATTCCCACGATGCCAGTAAGCCCTCTAACTGGTAATTGTTTATTCTCAAGCACCATATTTTATTGACATGTTGATCATCAGTGGTAGTTGATGGCCGTCCAGAACGTAGTTTGTCCTCAACGCGTTCTCGACCCTCTGCTGGCAACAAACAATTATCACCGAAGGCCTTTTCTAACATTCCGACACCAGACATTTGATTCCGCACAAAAAACTTAATGGAACTACATTGTTGAATAAATTCCTCTTCGTAAAAATCGCCGAATGTACTTTACGCGAATGATTATTTTGATGTGAAATTTAGCACAGTTATCACGAACAGTCATACCAACCTTAGAAAAAAACAAGTAAGGAAGGGCTAAGTTCGGGTGTCACCGAACATTTTATACTCTCGCATGGTAAAGTGATAATCGAGATTTCATTATTCGTCATTTAAATATTTTTCAAATACCGTATTTTTGTAAAGTTTTATTCCGCTATCATCATTGGTTCCTAATGTTTATACTGTATTATACAGAGAAGGCATCAGATGGAATTCAAAATAGCTTTTATATTAGAAGAAGGCGTGGTTGTGAACCGATTTCACCCATATTTCGTACATGTCATCAGGGTGTTAAGAAAACATTATATACCGAATTTCATTGAAATCGGTCTAGTAGTTCCTGAGATATGGTTCTTGGTCCATAAGGGCGGCGCCACGCCCATTTTCAATTTTAAAAAGCCTGGATGCAGCTTCCTCTGCCACTTCTTCCGTAAAATTTAGTGTTTCTGACGTTTTTTGTGAGTCGGTTAACGCACTTTTAGTGATTTTCAACATAACCTTTGTATGGGAGGTGGGCGTGGTTATTATCCGATTTCTTCCATTTTTGAACTGTATATGGAAATGCCTTAAAAAAACGGCTCTGTAGAGTTTGGTTGACATAGCTATAGTAGTTTCCGAGATATGTACAAAAAACTTAGTAGGGGCGGGGCCACGCCCACTTTTCCAAAACAATTGGGTCCCTCCCTAATGCGATCCTTTGTGCCAAATTTCACTTTAATATCTTTATTTATGGCTTAGTTATGACACTTTATAGGTTTTCGGTTTCCGCCATTTTGTGGGCGTGGCAGTGGGTCGATTTGGCCCATCTTCGAACTTAACCTTCTTATGGAGTCAAGGAATACGTGTACCAAGTTTCATCATGATATCTCAATTTTTACTCAAGTTACAGCTTGCACGGACGGACAGACGGACGGACGGACGGACGGACGGACAGACAGACATCCGGATTTCGACTCTACTCGTCGCCCTGATCACTTTGGTATATATAACCCTATATCTGACTCTTTTAGTTTTAGGACTTACAAACAACCGTTATGTGAACAAAACTATAATACTCTCGTTAGCAACATTGTTGCGAGAGTATAAAAATATTTCGACGAATGGGTTTTCGTGCGAAATCTAAATAGATAAGTCTTACTATTATAATACATACCACAGTAGTATGTTTGAGTGTGGTGTACCCATATTTTAAAATCGTAGCATCAGTTTCGCTAAAGTTCTAATAAAAATTATTTTTACTAAATTTTATATCTACTCTTGTTTTCCCTATTCTCGTCCAACCAATATAACAACGCAAATTCGAAATATTCAATAGAGCCCAATCCTTCGCAATAGATCTTCAACTCACCCGTTTGCAATAAATACTTTTCCAACATAGCCACTGAACTCCTACTAGTTACATATATGGAGATTTGATGGCAATATCAACTTCACCGTGTCATAACCGTGACTCTCGCTTCGATTCAGGCCTTTCAGCAAAACATCACGCGAGTCATTCGCCAGTTACCAGTCAAATTGCTCGAACAAGTCATCTAAAGAAGGACTCAACGGATGGATAAAGAATGTTCCTTCGATGGATTTGCATGGCATTTTTTTCTATTTTCGCCAGAGTTTCATATTCTTCTGTTCTCAATAGAATCTATTAATAGACAGAAGTTGTTAGAAGTTTTGTATTCAAATTGCCGATACTGTGGGAGGAATGCAAAAGGTTATTGGATTCATGAGAATGTAATCATATTAACTTCAACAAGTTATTCTGTGTCACTTACTTATCAGATAAAAGCAGTCAAGCTTAAACAAGTGTGCCTTAAGTGACTATTCACAACAAATAGTCGAATTCCTTTATGAAAGACGTTTTGGTACATCAACACCAACGCAGCAATTAGGGACATATTCGAGCATTAAGTCCTCTAAGTCAAAAACGCAAACACATGTAGGAGTACATATAGAATCATATTAATAAAATTAAATGCAATAAAAATCTCCTTCACAGCTTGTTGAAATATCTCACAAATAAATACACGTTCATAATACAGATTGTGAATTGTGATTTGTTTTCATTTTTATTACGTATTATGTTTATACAATATGCAGTGTAATAGTCATACCCAATTACCACAGAAATTGACAGCCTTTTGAACTGTGGCAGCAATCAACCCCCAAAATATACGACCCAAGACCTCGCAGGCAGACACATATGCTCATCCTTATTTATGGTATATATCTACTTGTATGTACATAGCACTTTTCGAATAAAGCAAATACACTTGCAAGTGGTTGGAAATTAATCAAAGTCTACATTGAGAAATCAACAAATGTACTATATTTCTTCAAATATATATGGTATAGTATGTAAATACATATGTGAATATATGTATTTTATATAATACAAGTATATACCCCAGTCGAAAAATGGACTACCTTTAAACTTTAGAAGGCAACAAAATCCTAGCTGGTCACTTAACCGTCATTTCTCAGCTTTCAGTTCAGAATTTTACGAGTTTCAGACCGGTTTAAAGTGCATACAGAAGAATCTTGTTTAATTTATAAACTTTAAAGTATTTTATTAAAAAAGACTTCGATTTACATTTTGTTTAGCTCTTCCGGACTTAGTTAAATATCAATGTAATATCTTTTTCGAAACCTACTTTTCTAAAAACTAGATTCCGCCTAGTCATGAAATTCTTTACATCTTCAGCTATTTATCATCTTGAACAAACGTTTCATTTCATTTTTGTGCGCTTTTATTTGAGTTTGTCTTACATCATCCCTTAATATAACACTGGCACATCTTGCCTTATGACCTTATCAAACTTCGTCTTCCCGCGCAAGCTCTCCTTTGATTTGGTTTTATTCATGTTTATACCAGTATTTCTTTCATTTGAGAAAATGAAATGAATACCAATTTTCAGTAAAAGTAATTTATTGTGTGCCATTTGCAATTTTAATCTCATATTGAGACAAACATATGTCCTCGTGTCTATTAAACGTAATGCACATATTCATGGCTATATGTGTATATTAGGGCAGGTCGATTTAAAAATCGCCCATTGCTCTATGAAAATCATATTCTAGGATCAAAATAAGATACTTTGACGAAGGAACCATACCTCTGAAACGAATTTTGATGTCCCCCAATTTGGGTCGAACAGCTTTGGGTAGGGGCAAATTTTGAAAAATCCCACTTTGACCCATTTAGAGTGCTCCAATCGAGTCCAAATAGCCTATGACCGACCCCACTAACTTTGGACTGGTTGATCCACCCATGCCAGTGGCACACCCCCTGGAACTCCCCTGGGGGGTCCCCATACAATCATTTCAAAAAAAATCACCATTTTTGGTGATTTACATGAAAAAATCAGCTAAATTGCTATGTTTTTTTCTTTATTTTTATTTATTTATTTACTAATAATATCTATTTTTTCTCTTAAGAAATTTATTTAGTCAGAACATATGTAAATGAAAAAAATTAATTTAAGTGAGTTATAGAAAAGAAATTTAAAAAAAAATATTGATTGATGTCTTTTTTACTTTCAAGTCTGGGCAATTTCGCACGGCTCTCTAATGTCGCCGCCATAACAGCCTCTACATTTTCCGGTATAACCCGTTTGGATTTATCCATGATGAGAGGCTTCCATGCTTATCTTTAATTTTAAAATCTTGCAAAGAGCGGTTCCCAATGCTGATGCTACTCTGTCAGGCACACCAAATCTGTCACATACCAAGGCAAAGTTAAAACAATCGTATCTCTGTGTATTGTGAACTTGTGCTTTTATCCATATCTTCTTGAACCGGTAGCGGTGCGTATGTTGAATCATCGGGATCTTGGTATGTTGGCATTGATGACATAGACGTTGCTCCTTGCCCTTCCATCATAAATTCATTCATTGTTAGTCTTCTCTGATTATGTTGATCGTGCATGAACTCTTTGAGGCGTTCGGGAACCCAGTCGCAATTGTTTCCAGAGATTTTACATACTCTGTAAATTGTTGGGTGTTGTTTCTTCTCTTGATTTGCTCTTGATACTTGCAAGCAATTTATTCAATTTATTACATACACTTTTTTTCACCATTATTTCCATACCAAGTTTTTCCCAAATTCCAATCAACTTATCTTGTACTTGAATAGTGAATGATTTATAAGAAAATTTTTTTTGTTCTGTTTTAGCGCGTTCGCTTAAGTTAAAATAATATCTCAAGATATCCAGATGGGTTGGTAAATTAAGATCAGTCAAATCAGTAGACACACCAAAAACAGTAACATCATCATTGGGTATATGACTCATTGGGTTTTCGATAGTTGTTGATGTAGTTGCTTCATCTTGCGGTGTAGAGGATGGTGGATTCATTGTAAACTTGTTGAGGTAATAAAAATGAAATGGTAATTGTAAAGCAAGACGCGTAGGGTTTCGGTTATTAAATAGAACTCAGCTCTGGTTGCCCAGAGCTCCTTTATTTATAGAATTCCTTATCCTAATTTATGTATGCACCACATGCTAAGTGCATACACACATCTTAACACTAATCTACTGTACATACCGACAGTATGTACACATATCTCAAGCATAAGTGTTTTCAAGGGCAAACACAATTGTCTATTGTTAGTTTAAGATCATCACTTAAATTAATTTTTTTCATTTATATATGTTCTGACTAAATAAATTTCTTAAAGAGAAAAAATAGATATGTATTATAAATAAATAAATAAAAATAAAGAAAAAACATAGCAATTTAGCTGATTTTTTCATGTAAATCACCAAAAATGGTGATTTTTTGAAATGATTTGTATGGGGACCCCCCAGGGGAGTTCCAGGGTGTGCCACTGGCATGGGTGGATCGGCCGTCCAAAGTTAGTGAGGGGTCGGTCATAATTTGGACCCGATTGGAGTACTCTAAATGGTCAAAGTGGGATTTTGCAAAATTTGCCCCTACCCAAAGGTTCGACCCAAATTGGGGGACATCAAAATTCGTTTCAGAGGTATGGTTCCTTTGGCAAAGTATCTTATTTTGATCCCTAGAATATGATTTTCATAGAGCAATGAGCGATTTTTTTGCCTCCCCACAAATCGACCTGGCCTAGTGTATACTGAGCGATATTTGTGGATACATTCAATGAAGAGTGTTCAATCACCACATATTTGCAGCTTTAAATTAATGTTAGCTAATCTCGACGACTGTTTTGATAATTTATCAATTGAAGCTTTTATTTATTTCCTGATCCTGATTACTCACTAAATTAATTACCAAATATAACTTCATCTAAATGTGCTAGTAATGTAAACCCTTAGCTTTTCTGAAGTACTTCTTGATTACAAATATATTTAATACATTTTGGTGATTTTTTTCATAACAAAATTACATTCCACGTCTTTATCTCACTCTGTATGCATATATTTTTAATTAGACGATATTTAGGTGGCGACGACTTTCATCCCTAGTGCAATTAATATATTTTAGAAATTTGGCGCTCTTATTATAATTTATATAATTGCTTCTGCGGGTGGGGGACGGAAATATCAAAGTTATCGTGATAGTTACGTTATGTGTCACTTACTTGTCATTAGGAATCCATTTTTCTCATCCACTTTTTATTGTTTAGCAAACTTGCTGCGTATTTCTGGTTAATTTTCCAGACTACGGACCAGTGTTTATCGATGGTTTGGTTAATTCAATCAAGGTCGTAGATCACTCCAAAAGAAATGCCTTCTGGCATCGTGTGACTTCTTTTCATTCCCGTTCGGAAAAACATACCATAAGGTCAACGTTTTTCGACACATGAAGAGGCGGTCGATGTGTTCAGAAAATATGTCTTGCAGATATCTCAATCAGAGCGGCGAAAGTACTTCGACAGTTCGTGCAAACGCATGCAAAAGTGTACATGTGTTTGATATTTTTTTGTTCTCTTATCTCGAACTATAAAGGCAGCCCTGGTATTAACAGTTACATGTAGTATTGAGAATTTTTTTTAAAAAGTCTATTAAATATTTGTCTTTAAGATGTGCAGTATGGTGAGAATGCTACATAGCAGGAGCCAGTTAGATGAATTTTCATAGACACAAGTGTTAAAAATATCGAACCAATTAATTCGAAAAAGAGCTTCAATGCAATATTTGAAAGTGTAAATTGTCGAAGACTCCTCTATAACCGCGTAAGCGGTGTTTACGCCAGTAAAAGAACTGTCAAAGGCTATTAGAAGTATATGGATTCCAATGTCATTACACTTGTTAAAAAGTTAACCTTACTTAAGCTCATTTCGCAAGTCTTAATCACATGCCGCTCTAATAACTACAAGAAATTTAATTTAATTTTTTCCATTACTTCTTTAAGTTTCAATGTGTAATAGACCGAACTAACGGCTTTTAAGTAAATCTCTATTGTCAAACTGTCAAAGTCTCGACGCATAATCGGGCCAAATTTTATTCATCACACTTAAGCACATATGCCACTCAATGTAAGTATGCCGCAAATCAGGCCGCCGGGTCGTATGAGTAACACAATGCGTGTTGATGTGCATTCTACTATGAAATGATAAGGAAAAACTTTACACGCTGTAAATTGTAGCATAAATGTCTTTCAAAAAATCTCAAAACAAAAACAATGATATTAAAATGCAGAAGAAGCGAGGGAAAGGAAATAGAAGTGGTGGTCTGAGGTGCTGTGTGCGACTGAGCTGCTGCAAATGAAAAGCGAAAATGTCAAGCAACGCCTATTCGAGCTGTCATAGAAATGAAAAGTAATTTTGATTTATAAAATGATTACACAAGCTCATGTCGCAATAAGCGCACTGCTAGCTGCGGCATTTGCTGTCTACAAATTAATGGGCGTGTGCGTGTAAGTATGTATGCTTGTTTATAGAAATATATAAGGACAATTTATGCCGCTTACGTTTATACCCTGAACAGGATTCATATATTAAGTTTGTCAGTAAGTTTGTAAGATCCGGAAGGAAATATTAGAGACCCTAGAAAATGTATATGTATACATACATATAAAGCTCTTTCCGTTTTTAAGATATCGATCAGAAGTTTTGCACTCGTCATTTTCTCCCAAAGAAGCTGCTTATTTGTCAGAACCACAATATTTGCAATAGCATATTGATGTCAATATTTTTTTTATATTTGACAAGATATCTTCACCAAATTTAAAAGAGATTGTTACCCAAAGCAATGGAACAATCTGCCAAGAAAATGTTCAAATCGGATTACTTTAGCATATAGCTGTCATATAAACTGATCAATCAAAATCCAATCCTTGTATGGAAAACATTTGTATTTGACAAGATATCCTTACAAAATAGACATGAATTGTTATCCAAAACAATGATATAATCTTTGAAGAAATTGTTCACATCGGTCATAGCTGCCTTACCAACTCACTGATCAAAATCAAGATAAAAAGTAGCTGTGAAGGGAATTAGATATCCGAAGCAGCCAAAGCTAATGCTTTTTCCTGTCTTAGCATTTGTGTATGTATGTATGTATGTTTTATGTACATGTTTATAAGTATGTGCTCTGCTCGGCTCGTGGTTATTATCAACTCATTCCCGTTTCCCTTGAAAAATCCGTGTCATATGTTTTCGCTGGTAACGGCAAAATTTTCACGCTGTCGCTTGCATTTAGAAAATCATAGCAACATATGTTATTAGATAGCGCACAAACACATAAACAATTGTAGTCATCCTGGTGTGTCTGTGCATGCATACAAGGCACGTTGATACTTGTTCCAGCTTCAATGGAACACAAACATACATATATACATGAACTCATGTCATAATTGTAGACAGCATATATACTTAAACTTAGACACATATAGACTTATATAAATATAAATGTGTTTATTGCCACAATTCGCCGCTTTGATAACTGCTAGCTGACTAGCATTGGCCCAGCCACTAGGCCCATACCGACGACATGCCTCTCGGGCGAACTGTCAGTTCTTCTGTCGGTTTTTATTATTTTTTTCAACTCCAGATAGGTACTTCCCGACTTGCGGCTTTGATCTATACTCTTGCTTTGTCCTCATATGTACAGGACTTTCTTCGCATTCTCTGAAATTACGCTCCTTCTTTTTTAACTGCCTCTTGTGTGGTTGTCATATTCTGTTTCATATTGTTGATTTTCCGTTTGTGTCTGTCTAAGAAAACCAACTGCTGCTTAACTTTGCCGCCCGCACTTTAGCCATGGCTTCGTGTCCAAACTTAGGCGCTTTATTTTGGTATTTTTCCAACACTTCTGCGGCGTGTTTTGTTTTAGTTTTTTTTCAGTTTCTATTTTCTTTCGCCTTCGTATTTATTTGTCATAAAGTTAAGTGCGTGGGCGCTTCGCTGGCATATTGTTTAACTGCCTCCGTGGCCCCCAACTGCCCTTATGACAGTCCAAGCAGGCCGAACGAACTCCTCCATCTTCGCTTCTTATTAAAACTTATCTCCGCTTATGACAACTCATATGTACTTGTATGTTTTTATGTGTGTAGGCAGCGCTCTGCCTTTGAATTTCGTTGGCCTCGAGCACGTTTCCGGCTGCGCACTTCAGATCATCAATTTAGATCTCCGCTCCATGCGCCAGGCCTCTGCTTGCGTTTTGCACATTTATGTCGCCGTTCTTTTTAAGACACCCTGTGGATTTGTGTTGTTGTTGTTGTGCGAGCTTGTATTCTTTTTTATGTGTGTGTATGTTGTTTTAACGTTCACACTTAAGATTCTTGTGCTCAGATAGCAGAGACGCCGTCATTTAACTGCTCTTGATAATTTTTTCCGTGTCTTTGCACATACATATATACATACAGTTATGTTTTTATAATGTGTTGTTGGCACTAAATTTTTACTTCTTACGGCTTGGAAGTAATCAATTTATTATAAATATCTGGTGTGTGAGATGATTTCGTAGCCAGCTGAAATTACTGGTGTAAAAATTTGGCTCTATACATACATACATGTATGTGAATATTTGTAAGAATTTTTTGAATGCCAAGATGTTCCACCGAAAGTGCAAGAAAATGTCACAGATTTTAAGAAATTAACTCCTTGCACAGTATAGGTTAGAAAATAGATTTATTTAAGTGGCTGTCGAAACATCAATGAGAACATATGAGTAAAGCCAAGAGACAGAGCGTGAAAGACAATAAAACCAAAAATTTCTTGACAGTTTGAGTGTTTCTCCGGATTAAAATGTCATAAACTTTACTGATAGGTACAGGCATACTAAGGTTGCCTTTTATATTTCGGGATTAGAAAACAGAAACAGATTTTAATCATCGAAAATCGCTTTATTGTTTTTTCAAAATATTCTCAATTAAGATCTGTACACTTTCGGCTGTGTTTGCACGAATTGTCGAAGCACATTTGCCACTCTAGTTGAGATATCTCCAAAGCATGCCTTTTTAACGCATCAACTGTCTGGTGCCGAAAAACGTTGACCTCATATTTTCTCTTTTACGAAGGGAAATAAAAAGAAATGATTCGGTGCCAAGTCAGGACTACAAGGAGCGAAAATGTGCTTCGAACAAAGAGCCGACATTAAATTTTGTTTTAAAAGTGGTGAAACTTTTACCGAAACGTTTCAATTGATGAAACAAGTTTATGGCGATGATTCAACGTTTTCAAAGTGGTCGTGAGGACATAAATGACGATCAACATCTGGGCCAATCAAAATCCTGGCCAATGATCACCGGAAATTCCATCGAAACTGTGCGTTGATTAACTGACGACCAAAAATTGCTCAGAATCCAACATTCGAAGGACGATTATTTGACCAAAAATCACATTTTAACCATTAACCACTCCGCGTATTCACCTGATATGGCACCGTGCGACTTCTTCCTTTTCGGAAAACTGCATTTGCCCATGAAAGGAAAACGTTATACAGACATAGAGGCCATTCAAACGGCTTGCACCGGCATACTGGCGGCCATACCGACCAACGAGCTAAAACACTCGTTCGACATGCTTTTTGACCGTCCAAAAAGCTGTATTGAAGCAGAAGGCGACTATTGGGAATAAAATCACATGATTTTGCAGAAAAACCCATTTGTTCTGTTTATTTTTTTTAAGTCCTGTTTACTTTGGAACGCACCTTGATTGTGTACCGCTAAAATTTTGTATTTTGTTAACATTTCTCTCGACGAATCGACAAGAGCCATCTATTGAGCGGTTATGAAATTATAAATGAATTTTTTTTACAATCAAATATTCTTGCAATTTTGAATGCAGGCTAGTCGCTCTAATGCCCATAGTTGTATCAGTTGTCACATAACAACCTGTTAATATTAGCTGTGCACAGCATCAATAGTTTCCGAAACAACAACTAATTTTGGACGACCTCCGCGAAATCCCTCTTGAAGTGATATGCGATTTGAATTGAATTAACCATATCATCAATGCAGACTGGTCTTTGAAGTAGCTTTATCGCCAAAATTGCTGAGATAATCCAAGTAGAAATTTGTGAAAAATGTTCGCGATTTAATTCCATTATTGAAATTGAGAACATTATTTTGAGTTACTGTGAACAGCACAAAGAGCGCTCGTATGTATAAACTTTCCGAGTATGTGTACCATCAAAAATATCAAACTTTACGATAAAGTTGTGAGTTGTCGGATTGCATCACAAGGATTTCCAAATCCCGAAATATAAAAGGCAACCTACGTAGCACGCGTTTGAGTAAACTGTCATTGTTGCACCTTAGCGACATGCTGTCATTATTTTAGTACGAAATGTAGAGAGTATTAAAGTGAAAACTGTTGTCGTTTATGTCGAAGTCAAAAAAAAGGATTGAAGAACAATTTCGACATTAGCTTAAAGCAATATCTTACTGTTCTAGCAGTTTATAGTCTGGCAGCGACATCTTAAGTTTTGAGCTCTGTATCTCTGGAGATTATTTAGAGATTTTTTGAAAGAGAAAAAATTTAATAATGTCACCACTTCAATGGAAACTACAGTATTTTGAAGAAAACTGAGTTAATAATCAATATAAATAACGAAAATAAAGGCTATAGTAGTCGTCAAATACTAAGGCAATACAATGCCGTAAATCAGTTATAACGTAACTCAGTTTCAAATAGGAGGGGAATGACTTGGCACTGGTTAAACTCGACATCTGGGACTTTGTCGCGCACTCACTGACAGCCACCAAGCCAGCGATACTACCCTACCTGGACAGTTGGGTATAACGGCATCATGGCTAGCGTTGAGCTACCATCGGTTTTGGTGCCATCGCGAGATTATTTTGGCCGAAGATTAATCATCAGGGCGAATAGCTAATTTCCGGAAAATCTTTCAAGCACAGAGCTTTTTCATACCGAAATATTCGTGAATCGCACATTTTAAAGCGGCACACATGGCATTATACAATATTTAAAGTTGTGGCTCCTACAAATCTTTCAGTGCCCATAAACTGCCACTACACCACCGCCAGCAACCGTTAAATTGTGAAAAAGGATACAGTTAACAAATTTGCGTACACTGAGATTTAGCGGCAGCAAATGTTGGTCATTTGTATTAAAGTCTGAGCGGTGCGAGACCGACCATAAGTGCACATAGGTAAACAAGGCTCGCACACACACACAAGAACATTTATTAATGTAAATATATAATCTGGCATGAACATTTGTGGCATTTACGTAATATATCACTTATGTGGGCAACAGCAACAGACACACACACACCAACCAGACTGTAGAGCGCCGAGCCGGCAAAATGTTTACACTTGAAACATGGAGGTAGCAAAAATTAAAAAAAGGAATTACAAGAACAGGAAAAAATTATAGTAAACTGAGTATTTAGTACACGTGTGTTTACACAATTCATACAAATGCTTATGTAGAAGCATTTATATGCCGCCACTTACGTACAAACAGGTACATATGTACGTTTAAGATAGGCCCAGAGGCTTACACGGATTCGCATGTGCTCAAACACACCTGCGAGCTTGCCGCAACAAATGTAGGTACGTACAAACACTCACAGGCAGACATTTACACTAAAGGCCTGCTCGTGAATGCCAGCGCACACTGCCATCTTCAAAGCACTTGAGCCAGCAGCACTCGCACGCAGGCACGAACAGTAATGCCTACATATGTGTGCACTAGATGGAACATGTTCATTCAGTCACTTTCGGGCGGCCTAAAACCAGTTGCTAACTGTGTCATGTTGCACTGCCCTTTAAGCAGCGACAAACTGAGCAGCTGCCCGTCACCTGTGTGAGCATTTCCTCTTACACGAATGCGTACACATACATATGTGTCTTGTATTCCCCGCTTATCTTCTAGGCTTGTTGGCCCCATTCTTGGCGCATGCTTTAAAGCACAGCAAGAAATGTAGGTTGCTTGTTGCAACTAAAGTAGCAACAGCGAAAAGAACAGTCAGAGTGTTGCAATGAAAACAAGCTGCCTGGAACAGTGGCTCATTTATTTATTGCAATTTTTTATATCATAAGGAAGATGATTCAGAGTCTGAAAGCTGCGTAATCACAAAGAAGCTCTAACATATCAACATCCTGAGCGTGTATTGTATAAGATACATTCCAAAGTAAACAGAACTTTTTGAATCTAGCGCCCCCTGGTGGCGCCATCTATATGTCGAATGGTGCGTTAGAATTTGCTATCTTTATCAATTGTCCAGTGAGAATTTCATGACATTTCACATGACATGATTAGAAGTGAAGTTATTGCGTTTTAAGTGTCAGTATGTTTGTTTTATCGATGCGAAAATGAGCTTCGAACAAAGACAACATAAAATTTTGTTTTAAAATTGGTTAAACTTTTACCGAAACGCTTCATTTGATGAAACAAGTTTACGGCGATGATTTCATATCCCGTAGGAGAGTGCACGAATGGTTTCAAACGTTTTCAAATTGATCGTGAGTATAAAATTACGATCAACATCTGGGACAATCAAAATCCGGGCCAATGATCACCGGAAATTTCATAGAAACTGTGCGTGCATTCATCAAAAATCAGCCGAAATCATCATTGAAATTAATGGAAATGGAATTGAACATCTCTAAAACATTCACTTATCGCATTTTGACCGAACATTTGGGCTTACGAAAGGTGTGTGCACGGTTTGTTCCGCACAAATTGACTGACGACTAAAAATTGCTCAGAATCCAACATTCGTAGGACGATTATTTGACCAAAAATCACATATTCCCCTGATATGGCACCGTGCGACTTTTTCCTATTCGGAAAAATACATTTGCTCATGAAAGGAAAGCGTTATGCAGACGTAGAGGCTATTCAAAAGGCTTGCAGCGGCATACTGGCGGCCATACCGTCCAACGAGCTAAAACACTCGTTCAACATGCTTTTGGATTGTGCAGAAAGCTGTATTGAAGCAGAAAGAAAATATTTTGAATAAAATAAATTGATTTTGCCGAAAAAAACATTTTTTCTGTTTCTGTTTTTTTAAGTCCTGTTTACTTTGGAAAGTACCTTGTACAATGTATTCTACCTATAATATACAGTCAGCTAGTATCTGAAGGTGATATTTGATACGTAAATGACCTAGAATAATATCCACCTTAGTATTGAGTACATTTTGACCTTGAAATTGTGGGATCTATTTATTTCTAAGCGGGAGAATTCGGTCCTTTTCAAAAGATGTTGAGTTTCTCATTAAAAGCATATTGATTCTCACTTGACATGTTAGCTTATTCTACACGACATTTCCCTGTTCACTAGTTTTGACCGCTTTGTTTTACATGAAATTGTTTTAAATCGGGCATTTGGATGGCTACTGTCTGCTTACATTATAGTTTTTAGTCAAGAATTTAGGGCAAGCAACGAAGTGTGAGCTTTTAACGACCGAAATTCGCCAAGCGTCTAACCTTAGCGTGCTGCTAAAGACAAAACTGAATTGTAGACAATTAGTTTCATCGTCGATAAATACTCCATCGTTTGTTAGACAAAGATTATGGATCACAGAAGCTGCATTCTCTTTGTAATATTGCCAACACAGTTCGAGTTTAAAACAAGATACAATATGATGACGTTTTCGAAATGAGGCTAATACTTTCAACTAAAAAGACATAGTCAACTCTGATTATACCTGGTACAATAATGGCTATCACATCAAAAATTACTTAGAAACTGTGTCATAAGCAACAAAGTACAGCCAAACTTCCCTTTCATTTTAACTTTTTTCCTTATGTTCTTTCTGATGGACCTCTAATTTAAGTCCTGATCCATGCTTCAGTCGTTGCGAATTTAATTTAGGTCGATTGGGCCGATAGGATTTCCTATTATTATAATATAATCATTATAATATTAATTAATAATGACTGGAAGGAAGATCCCTAAGATTGATGGCCTTCTGAGCGTACCATTCGCAACACCATCACTCATTTTAACACCCTACATTCATTATTAGGTAATATTCGACCGAATAGACCACGTCTAGCACACAGTGAAGAAATTTAGCAGCCGTAGCTGAGAATGTACACGAAGACCAGGAAGAGTCGATTCGGCGCCCTCCGCAGCAACTTGGATTGAGGTATGGAACGACTTGGCGCATTTTATGTCGATATCTTAAACTGAAAGCGTATAAAATACAGCTTGTGCAAGAACTGAAGCCGCACGACTTTCCCAACCTACATCGCTTCACTCTACGGGCTCTTGAAAAGTTCCAAGAAGATCCGACGTTTTCGAGCCAAATTTTGTTCAACGGGTGAGGCCCATTTAAAGCTTAATGAATATGTAAACAAGCAAAATTGTCGAGAGATTCAATAACTGCCATTTCAGTCAGAAAAAAAACGATTTTCTGTGGTTTGTGGGCCGATGGAATCATTGGTCCATATTCTTACAAAAGTGATGTCGGCCGAGATAACCGACTATTTGAGGCCAGCGCCACTTTCCACACATCGGATCAATCAATAGATTTTGAGAGAACACTTCGGAGAGCAATCTTGCAAATTACTTCAGTGATGTTTTCTGCCGCTACAACAACAACCACTCAAGTTTCTTAGACCAATGTTATTTTTATTTGTTCCAATCGGAAAATTTATTTTTTCAACCATAAAGTAATTGAAAGTAGAAAAACAAATTTATCCACTAAATCAAAAATTTAATAAAAGTCCATAGCAGCCTTTAGTATTACAATACCATTAATAATTCAAGCCACAGCCACACAAAACTAATCTTTGTTTTTTTGTTTGTTTAATATTTCATCAGCTTCATTTAAAAAAGAAATCAAAATGACTTAACTGTAACTAACAAAAAAAGCAGTTTTAAGTAAATACAATTTTTACCTTAACCACACATTTTTCCACAACATAAATGGAATGTCACTTTTCCATAAAGTTATTTGCAAAATAAATATTTGCTCAGATTTTTTCGAAAATTTCTTAAATCAGCCAAATACACAAGCTAAGCACTGTGCACGCGTCTCATAAAAACTTCACACACACACACACACACACACACACACACATACAAATACAGCATTCATATTGCACGCCTATTCTCCTTCAATTGACATTTTACACGCTTCGTTTCATATTTATGCTTTCTGCTAGTTTTTTCCTCGCCGCCTTTATGCCATTTAAACCGTCTTCGCTTTTTTCTTTTGCAAATCCTTTAAATACGCATAAGCAAAATTTATGAATGTTTACCTTAAAGATTTTCCATTTATGCGCAGACCCCCAACGCCACCAAACATTTGCCGCCACCTAGCGGCCACCCCTTGCGCTCAACCTATTCAATGCTTTTCAATTGCATTGTGGCACATTCGCCCAGGCACTTTCGCTCTTAATGCCGTCACTCGTATGTGTGCCGCCGCCACCCCCCGCCATGGCCCGCCTCAACATTACTTTGCGATATTTTTTCTTTATTTTCATATTTACATTTTATATTCGCAAGCCTCTCCACCGCCCCACGTCTACGCGCATGAATGGCACTTCACTGCTGCTTTTATAAGCAGAAAATGTACTCTTCATTATGCACATCAAGCGAAAGGATAAGTGTGGCAAAGAAGGCAAAACGAATGGCAAAATGGCAAATGGCAATGGCAGCAACAGGATTATAATAAAAATTACACATGAAAAACATATAAAGAGCCCATAGAAAGTTCATGTGCCTATGCAGTAGAGTTCTCGAGCGCGAGTGAGGTGGGCACTTGACTTTACAATTCAAATGTATGAGCACATAATCATACAAGCATCTGTAAACACTCATCGTATACACAAACACACATACAGACGGACAGACATGGGTAAGTGTGGCAAGTGATTATTTGTATAGAAATCTGCTTGCTCGTTTTTTGAAGAGGTGTAGTGTAATTATTAAATGGAGAAATTCGGATTGATTGAAGCACTCGATCTAGAATTGGTTGGACAAGTATTAATTTAATATTTTGTATTTAATATTTCAAAATTTAAAGTAAAAGAAGAAATGATTTTAAACATTTTTACCTCAAAATTACATTATTCACATGACGTTACTTGAAATTGTAACTGTAGCTTCACACAAACATTGCCTAGTAAAGAGTATGCAGTTTTTGTTAAGGCGCACAGCTTGTGTGAAGTTAAAAAAATAATAAAAATAATTTTATTTTTTGACACTTCGATCACTTCGAGGCAAATGACCCAATCACCACCAAATTTTTTCAGAAATCGCCTTTTTAGCATGTCACACAAGGCACTTAACAATATTTTTTCAATCTCTCGTTCCCTCTTGAAGAAGGTGAATCCATACATTAGCCATAAAAAATATAATTTAAATGTAACTAATGACAATGTCAAGACAGCTCCATGGTGAGAGCAATAAGACTAAACAACTATATCGCTAACATACCATAGTAGACACGAATATATTTCCGGGTGCATAAGAGAGAGCGAGAATCTCCTGAATTCTCCTGAATTGTTCACTATCAAAATTCGGATTTAACACTTTACATACTTACATATCCTCACAGAAATGAAATTTTCTGCTCACCGCAGTGTTCTCTCAATAAATCCATTGATTGTTGTGCAACCAAATGTCGCCGAGATCACGAGCTTCAATTTCAGACATCAAATAGTCGGTTATCATGACGCGATAACGGTCGCCATTGACAGTTACGTTCTCACCGGTATCATTTTTTAAGAAATATGGACTGATGATTCCACCGGCCCACAAACCGTGCCAAAACGTTTTATTTTTCTGGATGAATCTGGATGGCAGCTCTTGAATCTGTTCAGGTTACTCTTTGTCCCAAATGCGGCAATTTTGCTTGAGCCAGAAATTCGCCTCGTTGCTGAACAAAATTTAGCTTGAAAACGTCGGATCTTCTTGGAACTTTTCAATACATTTATTTGCTCATAGAGCAAAGCGATGTCACTTGGGAAGGTCGGGCGGCTTCAGTTATTGCCCAAGCTGTATTTTGTGCGCTTTCAATTTAAGATTTCGACATAAAATGCGCCAAATCGTTCCATACGTCAGTATGAGTTGCTGCAACTGCCTCGAATCGACTCTCTGCGGTCTTGGTGTACACTCTCAGCTACGGCTGCAATATTTTCTTTATTGAACGCTTGGTCTCAAGTTGGGTGATACGTGTTGCGGATAGTATGCGCAGTTGGCCGATTATGTTGACCATAAGATGAGCTAAGCGCGCCTTTACAGAAAGTGAATTTTCGTAAAAAAGTTGAACGATTTGTTAACGTTGTTAGGCGTAAGTAAGTCTTCTCATGAAATGGCGAACAACACTGAACAAAAAGAACATGAAAGCGACTCACGCGTGATCTGTCAAAAAAGAGGCTATTGAAAATTGACTCTTCTTGGATCACATGTTATAATGATCGTAACGAGCTGAGTCTATTTTGCCATGTCAGTCTATATATACGCTAACTAGTCTCTCAATCTTTTCTACTCATTTCTCAGCCACTGGTAGCATATGTATAACTTTCATACAAACTGATCGATCAAAAGTAAGTCATTGTATGCAAAGTTTACATGGATTATTGCCCAAACCAAAGTTAGAATCTTCGAACAAATTGGTCTGATCGGACCACGAAACCATACTATATGGTAATAATTGGGTAATTGAAAAAGTTTTTTTCGTATTTTGTCAATATATGTCGTTGCAGTCGTATATCTCCAGTGCTACCAATCACATTGTGCCATGCCATATAGTGTTGGGAAGATGAGCGGTGTAAGCTTCATTTAAAAAATTTAATTCGGAGAAGTTGAAAAAATTACAACCGTTCAAAACTGAGTGAAATAATGAAGAAATTCACAATATTTTGAAATTTTTGTATAAAAAAAGGGAGAATGCCACGCAAGTCACCAATGAAATTTGTGAATTTTATCGAGACGATGCTGTATCAGTTCATGTAGCACAACAATGGTTCGCTTGCTTCCGTTCTGGAAATTTCGAAATTTCGAATTCACTGATGGAATAAAGTCTCTAATGGGAAAATAGCAAAAGGTGATGGACCAAAATGGTACATATTTGTTTATTTATTTATTAGTATAAATATAAAAAAAACTTATTTGAAGTTTGATTAGAAATACGAAAAGACTTTTTCGACTACCCTATGCTATTCAAACTGTCCAATTAAAATTGTATGATCGTCTTTTAATGCAAAACTTTTTTTATTTGTGAAGGTTATTACATTTATTTAGATTCGGTCTAACCGAAGTTAACATTTATTCTTTTATATGATTATTAAGGTATATAACTTAATAACTTAATACTTTTTGCTAGAATACTAATTTAGAATTAAGAACCTTAGCAGGTATATTATCTTCACTCAAATATTGAGCTCAATGGCAAAGATTATTGTGTTCTGTACCAGAATTGCTTTGACGTGATTAGCCTTTTCATGGGGGAAATATCTTCTATTACTTAATATTGCCTTTAGAAACGAAAAATCTCATCAAGATTTACAAAAAATTTCGAAGGAGTTTAAATTACGTGAGAGTGTTTCTGTGTGCCAAAAGAGAAATCGGTATTTTAGAGAAGCAGTTGTAAATTATATAGCAACCTTAAAGAGTAAAGATGACATCTGGTTTAATAGTTCAATTTAATTGTAATTTCTAATAGTTTTGAAGCAAAGAGGGTCACAAGCAGAATAATTCGCTTAGTTGCGCAGATTTGGCAACCCTACAATAGTTTCCGATAGAATAGAATGCTTGAGATCTAATTAACTACTTTATTTTAGCAAAGTTCATCTTACTGCAATCGGAGCACTTCTTACTGGACATTGTCCAAAAGGCATTCATAAGGAAAAGCTACCCTCTAACGCTTAGCGAATCATAATAATAAAATATTAACAGTATTCATACATATGTAAGGACAGTGTGGGCAAAGCAGATATCTTTGGCACAGCAATTGGTAAATTCAGCCTCAATGATGAAATATCCCCAAATGGGTTGAGGCTGATCAACTTTGCCGGGACCCGAAATATGGTTATCTGTAGTGCTAAATTCCACCATAGAAAAATTCCGGATTGAAAAGTTCCTAATCAGATCGATCACGATGTGATAGGCGGAAAACACGTCTCCAGTGTTTTTCTCCAGGTTGGACAAAGAAGCGAAGCGCATTGATTATAGCGAATATCGCATTCGATGCATGGATTAACGATATATAGGACGACATTGATGGACATAGTTCAGTGAATTAAGAGACAGCGGCTAGTTCATGGCGTCCGAATCGATGAAACTCTAGCTCTGAGAGTATTCGACGCAATACCAGAGGAAGCAGAGGAAACCCTATATTCCGTTGGAAAGACCAGGTGGAGACTGTTGTAAGCTCAGCTATAACCGCGGTATCTACGTAAATGGAGAAGAAGAAGAACAGTTTCAAGTACAAATAGCCAACTGTTTAAAGTTTATCGAACTAAACTACGCGTATGAAATACAAATAACCACACTTTATGTCTCGCACAGTTCATTGAAGCTTCGCCTTTGAAATTACAAAATTACGCATATTACTTGATAGAAAGACGGTTACGTGGAAAATAATAAATTTCCACTTTGTTTATTTAAATTAGTTAAACGTGTAGATAAAAGAAAAATTTTCGGTAATAAGGTAAAATCTAAAAAAACAAAAAAATATATAAAACTCAACGAACCGAGTAAAGCAAAATCAAAATATTATCTTTTAATTCAGTGCCACACATTAAAGTGAAAGCAGACACACACCTACATAGGCACGCGCCACTGAAAGCGCTTAAATGGCCAAGTGTGTATGGAGACATAAAAATATATATAGTATGTCAATGGTAAAAAGCGCCTGGATTCGTATGTATGTATGGAATTTGTGGTATGCGTCTGGTATTGTTGCTATCGACTTGGCAAGAACCTTGTCAAGGCAGTCGCCTAGCACTTGAAAGCAATAAATTGTACTTGCGCAAGGATAAAGTAAATCAACTGTGAAAAACAATCAAAGGTAAGAAATGAATATAAAAAGCGAAAGGTGGGATGGGAGAACGCATGGCGACAGACGACGACAGGAAGGATGTAAGGAAGGAACGAGGAAGGTGCACATTAAGCAAACACACTCTACGTAGGTGCAAAAGTACACATGTAAGTATTTAAACACACAACACACACACACACAAACGCACTTTAACACACACACATACATAAAATGAACAGTTTCGAATATTTGTGGTAGAAGAGCACGCTGCAATGCGGCCCATATCCAGCAAATATGAGTTATTGAAAACTCAGCAGAGCACGCACTCACACCTATACACACACAGGCAAACAGAGGCAAGTGCCAGTGGAAGGCTGTCTCGAAAACAGAAGCATAAAGAAATCGTAGTGAGCACTCATTCTGCGTTTACCAAAGCGCTGAGCGCACTACAGATGCGCTAAAACTCAACCGACGCTTACAAGGGTAACAGCAACAACAACAACAGCAATTGCAAATTGCCGTGGCAAGCAACCAAAAGCAGAACCCATACATGCATACACAACTGTATGCACGCATATGCAAATATGTAAATTTATAAAGCAAAGGATGCCAAGGGCTGCGCTGCGCTGGGCGCAAGGCGCAAGGCGCAAGGCTGAGAGAGCGCGCCTGAATTGGAACAGCGGTAAATTGATTGCGCTAAGCAATGAAGCGTGTCCTGTAAAACCACTTAAAACATGCCTCAATACATGCCATAAACTTTGGCTAAACAACGTCAACAATGCCAACAACAACACCAACAACTACAAACTTCACATGTATGTATATGCATGCATTCCTTGCCATTCAAGTTTAGCTCGTCGCGCACACACAAACTTACGCACGCAATAAAGCGCTGACTTGCGCTTGGCAATCATCATCATCGATGCGAAATAAAAATGCGAAAAATACAGTTGGTTGGTTGGTGAGCGGTTGAGCGCGGTGTGGAGGGCTGAAGTGCGACGCAATGGGTTGTCGACAACGATAACGAGCGCGATTTTATAAAAGTACTTGCCGCACAGCAGTGGTGCTTGAAATGTCGCCGAATCACAAAGTGCCGTCGTGGGCGGCTAAGGCGAAGAAAGCAGCAAAGCAGCGACAAACGCATTAAAAAACAAGAAAAACGTTAACTTCGGTTGCACCGAAGGTAATATACCCTTCACAGTTGCATTTCTCTTAGTAACTAAGTAACTATGTGTCC
Organism: Bactrocera tryoni; assembly: GCF_016617805.1. Classification (NCBI taxonomy): domain Eukaryota; kingdom Metazoa; phylum Arthropoda; class Insecta; order Diptera; family Tephritidae; genus Bactrocera; species Bactrocera tryoni. Next base: position 42,035,745 of record NC_052499.1, read on the forward strand.
AGTTTGTATGGCAGCTATATGCTATAATAAGCCAATCTGAACAATTTCTTCGAAGATTACATTGTTGCCTTAGAAAATAACCTGTGCCAACTTTTGTGAAGACATATTGTGTCAAATGTGAAAGTTTTCCATACAAAAACTTCATTCCGATCGTTCAGTTTGTATAGCAACTATATGTTATAGTGGTCCGATGTCAGCAGTTCCGACAAATGAGCAGCTTCTTGAAGAGAAAATGAGGTTTCAAAAATTTCAAAACGATATCTTACAAGCTGAGGAACTAGTTCGTATATATACAGACAGACGAACAGACAGACAGACGGATATATGTAGCTAAATCGACTCAGCTCAACATACTGATCATTTATATATATTCTTTATAGAGTCTCCGACGCTTCGTTCTGGGTGTTACAAACTTCGTGACATACTTAATATCCTGTTCAGGGTATAAAAAAACAAGGCAAAACACAAAACTCAGGCGAAAAGCAGCAACGCTTATCCACGCAATATAAAGTTCGATAAAATCGGTGGAATTATGCTCAGGTGAAATCTGACTGCGAATGCGAATGAGTGCGAAGCGGTTAATGGCAGACATACAGTCTGTTCAATAAAAGGCTCTTAGCTAAGGATTACCTGTATGGCTTTGTAACCCTAGATAAAATGGGAATAGAATTCTAGCAGTTAAAATGAAAATAATTTTCAAATATTTTGTATTGCAAATTTTGAAAAAAAAAATTAAATATAAAATATTTTGGGAAAGGGGTATATGTATTTCAATATATATTTTATAAATTCCTATGAATCATACTCTATTTTTCATAGCGTCATAAAAATATATATTTCATACAGTACTTCTACAGTACAGTCTATTGCTAAATACTATATGACCTGACTTTACGAGACCACGTGTATATTACGAACCTCTTTTTCAAATCATCAAAAATTGTTCCATAGAATTTATATTCAATTTCTGACATAATCACTTTTTTGCCAATTTAAGTCTCTTTTTTAATTAAATTTGTCGACAGCTTTTAAAACAGGAAGGATACTGATGAGAGGGCTACTTATCTCATTTTTTTTATATCTACATGCATGTATTTAAATATTTGTAGCGAAAAAGTAAATATATTTAGTAATATACATACATATGTATATATTAGTATATATAGTATATAAACCATAATTTGGATATTCTTTCACATACTATTACCCTTTTTAAGAGTTTCATATCGCATTATTTTTCGTTTTCTCATGGCTTCAAAATTTTACGATCAATCATTTTTCTTTTATGCAAACTTTGTGTGTGCAATGGATTCAAGTTAAAACCCTTCACAGATAAAAAAAAAAAGTTTTCAACAAGAAGTCAAGTTTCTATAACAGCTACCATATATGCTAAAGTGGTCCGATCTTAACAACATTTTCACAAATTATAGCCTAGACAACTATCCATGCCGAATTTCGTAAAGATATCTTTTTGAATTGATAACTTGTTCATACAACATCTCGACCTTCCCCAGCAACATCGCTTCGCTCTATGGGCTCTAAAAAAGTTCCAAGAAAATCCGACGTTTTCGAGCCAAATTCTGTTCAGCGATGAGGCCCATTTCTGTTTCAATGGGTATGCAAACAAGAAAAATTGCCGCATTTCGGACGAAGAGCAACCTGAAGATATTCAAGAGCTGCCATTTAATTTAGAAAAAATAACGATTTGGTATGGTTTGTGGGTCGGAAGAATCATCGGTACATATTTCTTCAAAAATTATGCCGGTAAAGCGAAGCTCATGATCGCAGCGATATTTGGTTTCAACAAGACGGCGCCACTTCCCACACATCGCATCAATCAATGGATTTATTGAGAGAACACTTCGGTGAGCAGACAATTTCACGCCGATTGGCCGATTGGCCTGCAAAATCGCCGCACCGCTAAATTTTTCATGTAGAAATGGGTAAAGCCTAAAGTCGATGGGACCATCTCGTTTCGACTCATCCAAAGAATGTTTTTTCGAATGATAATTAACATTCCCCATTAAATTTGAAGTATCTGTTGTTCATTACTTTAATACCAAAAACACCTCAACCGAAAGTCATTATATTTTCGTGGAAGTTTATGGTGAGCTTACTTTGGCTGATCGAAAATGCTAAGGAGGGTTTGTTTAATTTTTAAGTGGTGATTTTGGTTTGGAAAACAAAGAACCTTCTTAGCGGCCAAAAACGATTTAAGATGAGGAACGGGAACCATTACTTGTTGAAGATTATTATCAAACACAAGAAGGTTTGCAGAACATTCAGGAATAACTCAAGCAGTTTAAAAACCGCCGGATACTTTCAAAATCAAAGCAATTAAGTGTCATATTAGTTGCAGCCAAGAGACGTTGAAAGACGAATTTACATGTCAGAAATTCTGTTTGAACGCTACAGAAAAGTTGTTTTTTGCTTCTGATTGTGACTGCTAAGGAAACTTGGTTCCATTGCAATAACCTAAATTGAGCCAGGTCAATCAGACGACTCAACTGCTAGGCCGAATATCCATGTTGGCAAGGCAATGTTCTGAGTTTTGTGGGATCAGAAGAGCGTATGAGCTTCTACCTTCTGTCTGCTACCGACGACCACTTATTTAGTTCTTTCGAAGTAGAATCCTTTAAATGAGCAATACTTTGAATAATAGGTATTAGTCAACATGTTTTTTGTAGGTAAAATTTGAAGGAAAAAACACTAATATGGTTGTAAATCAAAAAATTCCAAGTTTTAAATGTGGGACCGACTTGTTGGAACCAGAAATTACCAAGGCATTTTAAACTTATTCCTAAGCAGACCCAAGACTCAAAATGCTGAGCTCGGCTATGATGTTACTACTCTTTGGAAGCTCCACTCAGACCATTCAAGCGTATTTTTAATTTATAGAAATTAAACGCACCGGCCAAAGATCAACAAAATTCGACACCAAGGAATGTATAGTGTTTTCAGACGACCACGACATTTCCGACGTTCGCACCCTGTATGTGTTTGTAACCTCGAATGTATTTGTTTATTAAAAACTGTAAATAGTGTGAGGAGTAAAGGTATGCTAGGTGTGCGCACCTACAACAACAATATGCAGTCACTGTACCTTCGCATAAGTGCAGTGCTATAACCCTGGCATACTGCGAACGCCTATAAATATGCAAAGGCACGCATTCGATATGCCATTGACACTGCTAACCGACACACTCAAACACATACTATATACAAACGAAGTGCCTTTGCATGTAAATGAAATAGCAATATAAAAAAATGCAAACTCACACACACAGAGACATAAAAATACACTGCCATACCCTCCTGAATGGCGCTCTAAATTGCTAAGGGCTGTGTAACACTCACACAATCATGGCGGTGCACGTGCCCACGCTTCAGCAAAGATGCTTTAATGCATTTTAACTGGTAATTTAATAGCGCAATGCGCAAATGCTTGTAAAATTTACATAAGCACTTCAAATCGATTGCATTTGCTGATGCTTCGTTTTGTCTCTGTTATTTTTGTTCCTTATCGGGTTAAGTCAAACGTCTAGCCACGCATTACACCGTTTTATGGCACTGTTTGTGTGCACATTCGGTTGTTATTTTTACTGCTATTTAACTGCGATTTTTTGCACTTTCATGGCGGCTTTATCTTTAGCACTGCTGTTTTTCGAACTCGCTTATCGCCCTTTTGGGTTGTTTATACCCAGACACCTATCAATATTTCCATTTTCCCGCCAAACTTGCTGGTTAGGGCTCATTAAACGCACTCCATTGATTTCGTGTATCTTTCAAGGCGTTAAGTGCTCAAATTAAGTGTGCTTGCGGTGAAGTATTGAAAACAATTATATGTCGATAATAACTCCTTTTACATTTCAGCAGCAGGTAATTAGCAGCTAAAGCCTGTTGTTTTATTAGAAGTGTGTCATAATTGGTTTGACAAATCTTTTTAGTCATGCAGTTTTCAAGAAGAAACGAGACGCTTATAGTTTAATGCTATAGTCAATAGTTCGTATTCAATATAAAGATAATGGTTTGTCATTATATTTTAAAAAGTATTTCGAGTAATTGATCGCCGTGGCTGACTCGAATAAATTCCAGTCAAGAAGTACAATTTTCGACAATTTTGGTCGTGTATCAGTGATAAAGCTCCGCAATATTCTCTTCCAAGGCAACAATCGTCTTGGGCTTATCTGGGCAGACAAGCAACTTCCCATAAAAGCACAAAAAATAATCCAGTGGTATTAAGTTGCACAAGCTTGCAGACCACGCCACAGGACAACGATGCGAGATAATGCGCTTACCAAAAGTTTCCTTCAAGACATCGATTGTTTTATTGGCGGCATGACATGTAGCGCCGTCTTGTTGGAACTAAAAATGGTTCACAGTAAAGGCCTCTCATCAATGGCTAGTGAATTATCATCACTCCAAATGCGACGATGTTTTTTATAAACATACCAACTCAACCAAAATTTAGCTTCATCGCTGAACAACATTTTCTTGTGAAAATCGAGATAGGTGGCAATCTTGTTTTGGGTCCATTCACCGAACGTGCGACGCGCTTGATGGTCATTCGGCTTCAATTCTTGCACTATTTGGATTTTGTAAGCCCGCAAACAATGATCCTGCCACAAAATCTTGCATAAAGTGAAGGAGTATAGCTCCAATTATTACACTCGGTAGCAAATGGGCTCATTCAGATCTTCTTCGATTCTCTACGCCAAAGCAGTAATAACGTCTCAGTCCACAATGCAGGGCGTCTCTGAAAATGCACATTATCCGCTACGGTAAACGTGATGCGGAACCGATCCATTGTTGCACGAATTACCGACTTTGCTGGGAGTTTACGTCGACCAAATATTGTACGCAACGAACAATGTGTCGCACATACCGAACCATTATTTTTGTAATAAATTTGCAAACGCAGTAAGATACTCATTATAAAATAGCAAACCGAACTGAGTGTAAATCAAAAAACTCTTAAAAAAACTACCTCCGAAACAGGAATGCTTTATTGAAACCTAAACCAGGACCAGGAGACTGTCACCGGTATCCATATTGACACTTTAACCGTAGTTTCACAGTAACCACAATGTAGACAACGAAATAAGGGCGAAGAGTGTGCCTTAGAAAGCTGGTCTTTCCCCTAAATGACGGCATTACCAAAGGGTACTCTCCACTTTAAGTCCGCTGCGGTTAAGTCCCCGCTGGGCCTATTATTCAGTGCTACACTGATAGCTCGGAAACATCAGAATGCTTTTATGCAATCACTGCAATACCAATACTAAACTTTCCATACCCATGGGACATTTTTCGAGCATATTTCAAGCACATTCCTTTGGTACTAATAAGTGTAAGACGGTACGTAGAAACAAATCTCCAACGCAACTATCTCAATCAACGTATTGCCGTACTGGACGATAGTCAAACAGCACTTAAAGTGATCTCAGTACATGGAATCAAATCGCTATTGGTGCAGAAGTGCATATAACGGCTGAATCGGTCTATAACCGCACTCACTCTGCAAGTGCTTCTAGGATCATAAGACCGCAAAACAACATCGCGGTGAGGCCCCATACCATAAAATAGCTAAGAGTAGGCAGGGAAGAGTATTTACAGCAATTAACAACCACAGGAATTTTTCTAATGCATCGTTGCAATCTCATTAGGTTCAATAGTATAATAAGTCTTCCCAGAGACAAATTGCGGCTACTATTGGTATTTTATACTGGCTATTGCAGGCTCAAGAGGCACCTTTTTAACACATTACAGTATCTTGTGCAAGCTTCCGAAAATTTTCGAGCATCTAATTCTAAACTGTACCGTAATCTTTAGATGCAATGTCAAGGCCCCTCGATTTATATATCCGAAAAGGCTCGGCAAGATCCTGGAATTCATGAAATTGCAAGAAGTTTGTGAATACGTGTGATAGAGAAAAATTGTTATTAGACCTTAGGTCGTAGTGCAAGCCTTATTTATTTTTAATATACGGTTACAGCGGAGTTAACAACAGCGTGCCAGTCGTTTCTGCTTTTCGCAAGGCGGTGCCGATTGGAGATTCCAAGCGAGGTCAGGTTCTTTTCCACCTGGTCTTCCTCTTCCTCTGCTTCCCCCTACGGGTACTGCGTCGAATACTCTCAGAGCTAGAGTGTTTTTATCCAATCAGATGACATGGCCTAGCCAGCGTTTCTCTCGAAAACTCGGAACGTCGACTCATCAGATGCTGTCTTGAACCATGCCTCTGAACTAAATAGCAGAACAGGAATAATGAGTGACTTATAGAGTTTGGTCTTTTTTCGTCGAGAGAAGAATTTACTTACTTTTACTTCCCAATTGCCTTCTCAGTCCGAAATAGCACCAGTTTGCAAGAGTAATTATGCGTTGGACTTCGAGGCTGACGATGTAGTTTGTATTAATGCTTGGAACCAGCATAGACAAAATAATCTACGACTTGCAGGGGTAGGGGGGCCCCTGCTTCTAGGGAGAAGAATATACCCGTGGTAAGGCATGCCTGTCGTTAGAGGCGACTCTGACAAACAGATCTTGTTTAAATGTCAGCATGTTCTAAGTCAGAAATAGTGCTATAATATTCAGCTTGAAATCATATTCTAAGCTTCATATTATTTCACATAATATAAGACATTTGTTGAACAAGCGACAAATGTCACCAGTCATTGAGTTTTTCGGGACTCAACTGGTAGTAGCAAAAGCTACAAGGTCTCACCAGAAACTTAAACCTGGTACCACGGAGGTAACTCCAATCTGCTCCCTATCCACCCGAACCAATTGGAACCAAGGTATAAGTGCAGAATGCATTCATACTTTGGGGCGCTGATCAACGCATTGTATTGATCTACGTGCTTCTAGAAATAGAAAGCACCGTGAGGTTAGGCCGTCGCCGGCAGGTACTCACGTAAATCACAACGGGCTCTGTCAACAGTGACGTGAGAGCCTAGCCGCGAGTGCGACGACTGTTTGTTCGATGACAGGAGATATTTCGTCTTGCCCTTGCTTACTACTAGATCCATTTTGTTCGCTTCTGGAGAAAGCAAAACTAACGACGCGATTGTTATGCCAATGATGACGGATCCAATAAAATCTAGTTAACTTTGTACGATAAAGAATTTGTCAAAGTAAAATTTTTTACCCTCAAATATATGTTAAATAAAGCATCAGACCCTAGACCGTCTTAAAGTCAACTTCATCTGACTTTAAATCAATTCCCTTCAGAAATGCGTATCTTTTCTTAGAAAAATTATATACTAGAAAATTTTTGGAAGGTCCATGGTCCAAGATATGAAATTAAAATGAAGCACTACAATTTACTAGAATTACTTTCATTCCGTTACGTTTATATATTGCTCATGTCTTCATTATATGTTTCACATGAAGAATATAGAAAATTTTTTTTAATCCATTCATTTGCAGAGATCGCTGTAATCTGCCGCTTAATTTATCTCCGCCCGAATAATTTTCAACTGATTTGCCCAAAAAAAGTGTGAAGACGGCGTGAAAAGCTTCTTCTTAAAAGCTTAAAACCTAGTGCGATCGCCTAAAAAGCTGATTTTTAAGAACTGTTACTGTTACTCAAAAAATATTTGAAATATTCATTTAAAAATTTATTATATGAGTGAGATGAGAAACAGGTGCTAGAACCAAAATGCAGATGCATATCTTCTCCTCGGCCACCAAACAGGAAAAACTGAACTACCTAGCTTTTATATTATCCAATATTTTATCCGTGAAAGTAGGTTATACGAAAATGTTTAGCATTCGCAGATGGAAATGCAATGGTGCCCGCGTTTAAGCCTTTATTTAGGACTTCTAAACAAACGCAGCAAAATCACGTCTTCTAACAGAGAGACACGTGGTTGAGCTGATCCACTCTAACATAAAAAAAGAAAAATTCTCTACTAAATACACAAAATAATCATTTATTACACGCTTTAGGGGAATTATGACATAGAGTTTATCATGCAGGAGAGCAAACGTTACATTTTTCAAGAAATTGTCCATATTTCATTTCATTAGCAACAACACATTTTAGATTGGGCAAACTGATGCCTAATTATATCTAAAAGTCAATGGAATTTAGGACTAACGATAGCTCTTGTGAGCTCTTTTCATAAACTAGAAGCCTGGAGGTTAAGAAAGCCACTGTAAGTCAAGCCTTCGAATAATAAGCACTTGCAGTTATTAGAAAAAAAAACTTCTATATAATCCATAGCAAATGAAGACTTCACAAGTGTGAATAATGTATATTCAATACTTGTAATTGGCCTGACATCACGCCCTAGTACCTCAGTGACCGATTCACCTTTGACCTACACTAAGCACTTTGAGTGTAGTAAGTCGCACCTAAAGTGTAGACAAACAAATATTTGTATTTATCTTGAGGGGCGTAAAAAGCACAAAGCTACAACGGAAAAGGGACTGCAAAAAGGTGCGCACCAAATGCCTTCCATGCGCAACGACTTGCTAAATGCTGATGACCCCGTTTAGGCTGAGCAGCTTATAAATTTTGCAAAAACAACGCTACAACAGCAACAGCACGATGAGCAAAGTGAAGAAGTGTAAAAGTCAAGTGAAAAACTGAAGACATAAAAAGTCAGAGAAAAGCAGTAGCAGGAAAGGAAAGGATAAGCAAGAGCTAAACGGGGTGCACAACAAAAACTCACACATAAATTCCACGATGATCACTGTGTTAAACGAACCCAATTTAACACCTAAGCTGCAGTGCTTAGCTTTTGTGACAGCAGCTTTTGAATAGGAGGGATACATAATTATACATACATATGTATTTATGCACATAAACATTAAGTACATTGTTTGAATTACCTGTTCTTAACAGTTCCTTTTTGTGTTTTGAAATTTTCTACATAGAGCTGGAACCACTTTGTACAGTTTTAGTGCTGAGTAGACAACGCATGGACTAAAACAACGACTATTAAAGACTTTAGAATTATAATCAACTTATGATCTTTACAGCTCATAATTCCAACCTAAAGTATCACTATTATCAGAAATGCACAGACCCAATGCTTGCTAAAGGAAGGCTTGCCTCAGCTTTACCTTTATAAACAAAAACTATATAACGAAAATTAATCTTTAGCAGCCTATATGATTTATCTAATAAATAAGATATAAGATGGATGAATAAGGGTAACAGTAATATTTTTTAATTTAAATTTTTCGCGAAAACTCATTCGTCGATTCTTTAAGTTTTTTTTGTGCCAAATGTTACATCTAAATAATCATTAGTGTTTAGTATACGCTTGTTTTTCTGAAAAACATAAAGTGCATTCGGCGATTTTTACTAGAAATAAAATTATTCAGCAAAGAACCATTCCATTAAATTTTGTGTGCAAAATCAAATTTCTTGTACCGAAACGTTCGGAAATGTGAAAAAGGCCTTCGGTGATAATTGTCTGCCGCGGGCAGGTGTTTTTGATAGGTAAAAATTATTCAAAGGGTGTCCAGAAAGCGTTGACGACGAAGCGCGTCTAGGACGGCCATCAACAACAACTGATGATCAACACGCCAATAAAATAAAGTAATTGGTGCTTGATAATCGACGATTAACAGCCATAGGCCGTTACAATATAGGAAGTATCAGTGAAAGATCATTTCAGCGTAAGAAAAATAAAAGCACGATCGGGTCCCGAATTCATTAAATATTAGGTTGTCAAGTACCTTCCTTCCGCCTTTGTATAAAGCGTTACAGAGCTCGTATCTGGCAATACTATACATCGTTTCAAAAGTCTTGACATAACCCACAAAACGACGCTATGCATGATTAGTTTGGATATTGCGTCCAACAGTTATAGACGAGGATGGTACTCTTTCACTTCGAACTGCGAACGAATGGTTTCGACGATTCAGAGTGGGTGAAAACGACACCATGGATAAACCAGCCGACGGAAGACCTGTGACGACGAATACCGATCAAATCATGGAAAACATCGTGTTAGACCGGCATGTGGCATCCCGTGACATCGCCCAAAAGATGGAAGTTGGTCACCAAACCACTTTAAACAATCTGTATAAGATGCATGATTTGACGCAAAAAACCTTCTGTACCGAATCAACGCCTGCGCTCTACTGCTGAAACGGAACGAACTCGAGCCATTTTTGAAGCGGATGGTGACTGCCGACTAAAAATGGATCACATACGACAATATCAAGCGAAAACGGTCGTGATCGAAGGCCGGTGAATCGTCCCAAACAGTGGCCAAGCCGGAATTGACGGCCAGGAAGGTTTTGCTGTGTGTTTGGTGGGATTTGAAGAGAATCATCCCCTATGAGCTGTTCCCATATGGCCAGACGCTTAATTCTAACATCTACTGCGAACAACTGGACCGCTTGAAGCAGGCAATCGACCAGAAGCGTCCAGAATTGGCCAACAGGAAGGACAACGACATACCACACACTTCGTTGATGGCTCGTCTGAAGTTACGGAAGTTCGGATGGGAGGTTTTATCGCATTAGCCCGGACATAGCGCCTAGTGATCACCACCTGTTCCTGGGCATGGCGAACGCCCTTGTTGGTGTAAAGTTGAACTCAAAAGAGGCTTGTGAAAAGTGGCTGTTACAGTTCTCCGCAAATAAGGATGGGAGCTTGTACGAGGGGGGTATTCTGAAGTTGTCGTCTAGATGGAACAGATTAACGAACGAAACGGCACATATTTGAACTAAATCAGATCACTGTAACACTTTTTATAAAGCATTGAATAAAGAGCAAAAAGGCGGAAGGGAGATATTTGACAACCAATATTTTTGAAAAACGGAGTCGCGTTAACTTGTATGAAACAATGATTTCCGACTACCAGGATGTCATGAAACGTATTATTACTGGCGAGTTGTGGATCGATGCTTACAACCCGAAAACAGAAGAGCAATAGCCAAATATCGTAGCAATGGTGAGCCGAAGCTAAAAAAACCAAGTGGAAAAACGTTGGCAGAAGTGTATTGGGGCCTAGGGCGATTACTTTAAGAGGGACGACATAGATTTTGAAGAATAAATTAAAAAATTTTAAATTATGAACAAAGTCTTACTATGTACTATATATATATATATAATCTCACAGATTTATTTTTAGTTCGGCTGGTTTTCTAGTTTGTCCTTTAGCATCAGAATAAACAGATTTCAATATCGTATTTGATACCTTAGCTTGAATGCTGTATGATATTTCTCGGGTAACAGCTCTATATTCATATATATCATTGAAAAAAATGATTCAACTATAATTATTCTATTTAAGAAAGAATTCGTAGCACCTTTATATTTTTATACCCCGAATAGGGTATAAAAGTTTGTCACGAAGTTTGTAAGACTGAGGAGAAAACGTCGCAAACCAAACCCTTTATAAATGGGAACTAGTCCAGATACCACTCTGAAACTTTGCACACGTAATTTTCACACAAGAAGCTATTTATTTGACGATATCGGACACTACATATAGCATATAGTTGCTACAACTCATTTGTAATGACCTAAGCCAGAAGCATGTGAATAAATTTCGGAACTGTAACGCAAAAGTGATTTTTTGAGTATTATCGGACTTCTCCAGATGATGCAGCAATACGAAATAAGTGATTATGGACAAAATTATGTAAGGTCATTTGACCACCGGAGATTTTCAATCATTGTTATTGGAGCAATTGTCTTGTGACTTTGTAATTTTTGGTTACCCCAGCTCTACAGACGTTAGAGGACCGTGATAATAGTAAGATTTTCGAAATTTTGGAAGTACAGTGCGGCTCTAAGGATGAAGGGGTTATCCGTGAGCTCATAGCTCACAAATCACAAATAAATTATCATGATCGCATTCACCGCATCGAAATATGAAACCAATGTTCCTTTTCGTGAGTATGGCGTATGGTGAAAATCTGGTCGATTGTAGATTTTCCAGGTCTGAAACCAAACTGATAAGGTCCAAAAAGATTCTAGCATCTCATCATTCTTCATGTATGCATTAAGCCGATTTCAAACACTGAGTTCTCAGTGAATCGATGTTCGCAGAGTCCAACGATGACCTCTACAATGTTACATGTTTCCCCTTTACAAAACAATTCAACCACTCTTCAAATATCTAAAGACATCAAGTAACTATGTAAACGGTTATGAGCGGCATATTCGGTTCTGAATTTTTTCCACACACACACACAAAAGTCAATGTTCATCTTTTTAATCTATCAATCGGTGATAGAACTCATCAGCGACATTCATTCTAAAACAGTCGCAAGAGCAATCAATTTCGGCATATCACCAGTGGCAATGCATCTGCATAAAAACAAAAAAAAACAAACAGAAAACCTCATAAGTACTGCATGTCTGCCACTGAGTTGTGTATCTCGCATTTATGATCTTACGACCACAAATGGCACTTTTGACAATTCCGCTGCCCTTTCAACACTTCCGTATGACCGATATCCCAAATATTGCCTTAGCCTTCTCAATGTTTTATTTGTTATTGGAGATTTCCTTTACACACAATGCGGTTTCAGAAATCATTACTTTTGGATCGCGAGCCCGAAGTCACACAAAATTGGCCGGACTAAACGAAAGGCTGCTAAAAAAAAGGAAACTCCAATCAACAACAACCAAAAGAAGGCAAAAGTGTGCAAAAGGTGTTTGAAGAAATAACGAATGGCCTTGCACGCAGAACATGAAAATGTGAAGTGAATGTATAAAACGACGTCGAGGTTACGGTGAGCAGCTAACCTGTCACAACCGGTAGCCCAGCCGCCAATCGCACCCACATCAACTTCATAAGGATGTGGCTGAGAAAATCAGTCGATTGACTGCAGGCTTAACTCTGACCTATACAACGCACACACACACATACATGGGTAGGAGAGAATTAAACAAATACACTGAAAAGAGTATCAATGAAAGCAAAAGAGCTAAAAGGTTACAATTTATATAGATTTTCGGGCAAGGGCGCCTCAATGTAGGCTACGTATAATTTGCGTGGGCAAAAGCAGGTTAAGGTGAACGTCACTGTGTCACAAAGTCCGACAACAAAGCTCAAGCAGCACGCATACACACACGCATATACGTTTACAGCGCCCACACACGCACACAAACGCATGCAAATAACCTTGTGGCCCCATTACCGTTTTGCTATGCATTTATGCATTGATTACGCCAGCCGCCGTGACGTTATCTACACAGCCTTTATCGCACCCTACATATGTATGTATGTGAATGTGCATATGTGCGGCAGCAATATGGTAAAAATGCAAATGTCATTTGCTTGAATGACGAATGTGAATGCTGCTCATTGGAAAGCATAAAGGGTCTGGACGGTATGCTTTCACGCTATTTATGGATACGCATGCAAGGCGAAACGTATAAAAATGGTAATTCGTCAAACTGTTTGCATGCTTAATCAAGTGATATATTTATCCATAAATATGTTCTATCGGAATAAATACAAACCTGTATGTATGTATGTAAGATGAAGTGAATAGATAAGGGTTTAACGGCAAAATATAATAAGTTTAGTTCTTTGCAATTTAGTTTCGAAGGTCATTGAGGTGAACGAATTTCCTAAAGAAAAGACACGTGTGATAATGCTATAAATGTAAATAATGATATCTTGATTGAATTACTGTCTGGTCAGCGAATAAATTTATTCAAGAAATCGAAAGTATATAACTGCAACTAACTGTCGCAGCGCAATACATTTCATGGTCGCAGATGATGGGAGCGCCAAATATAATTTGTTTTTTGAATTTTAAATCAGGTCTTGGCTTACTTTGACTCCAAAAATACTACTTATGCTAAAAATTCATCTCAAGCTAGTTCACTTAGGCAGAAACCGTCTCGGTCGAACTAATTTTTACCAGAAGTAAAAAAGAGTCAAAAATTATATTTTGAGCAGCACCGAAATGTGTACTCTTTATTTATACTCTTAAGACTGACTTATATTACATGGTTCTTACTTATATTTATACTAACTACTATTTTACTTATTACTAGTTGATATGGTGTTTAGATACAGATTATATTATTTGATTAAGTTTGCTTATATATATATTGTTTGCTTAGATACATTTGCTTTGTATTAAGATAAGGTTGTTGTGGTATTCAAACTCAATGTTTTTATACTCTCGCAACAAAGTTGCTAAGGAGAGTATAATAGTTTTGTTCACATAACGGTTGTTTGTAAGTCCTAAAACTAAAAGAGTCAGATGTAGGGTTATATATACCAAATTGATCAGGGTGACGAGTACAGTTGAAATCCGGATATCTGTCTGTCCGTCCGTCCATCCGTGCAAGCTGTAACTTGAGTAAAAATTGAGATATCATGATGAACTTGGTACACGTATTTCTTGGCTCCATAAGAAGGTTAAGTTCGAAGATGGGCAAAATCGGCCCACTGCCACGCCCACAAAATGGCGGAAACCGAAAACCTTTAAAGTGTCATAACTAAGCCATAAATAAAGATATTAAAGTGAAATTTGGCACAAAGGATCGCATTAGGGAGGGGCATATTTGTACGTGGTTTTTTTTGGAAAAGTGGGCGTGACCCCGCCCCCTACTAAGTTTTTTGTACATATCTCGGAAACCACTATAGCTATGTCAACCAAACTCTACAGAGTCGTTTCCTTCAGGCATTTCCATATACAGTTCAAAAATGGAAGAAATCGGATAATAACCACGCCCACCTCCCATACAAAGGTTATGTTGAAAATCACTAAAAGTGCGTTAACCGACTAACAAAAAACGTCAGAAACACTAAATTTTACGGAAGAAATGGCAGAAGGCAGCTGCACCCAGGCTTTTTTATTAAATTGAAAATGGACCTGGCGTCGCCCACTTATGGACCAAAAACCATATCTCAGGAACTACTGTACCGATTTCAATGAAATTCGGTATATAATATTTTCTTAACACCCTGATGACATGTACGAAATATGAGTGAAATCGGTTCACAACCACGCCTTCTTCCAATATAAAGCTATTTTGAATTCCATCTGATGCCTTCTCTGTATAATACGAGTATAAACATTAGGAACCAATGATGATAGCGGAATAAAACTTTACAAAAATACGGTATTTGAAAAATATGTAAATGACGTATTATGAAATCTCGATTATCACTTTACCATGCGAGAGTATAAAATGTTCGGTGACACCCGAACTTAGCCCTTCCTTACTTGTTTATTGATATCATTGTCGTGTGACTCCGCAAGTAAATTCTTTATCCCCTCAATTTTAAAGCAATGTTGATTCTATAAAAGCAGACGATTTGTTCGGAATTTCCTATCCACTAGGAGTCAGCGCCTACTATATGTCGCAAGGATGATCCAGAACCTCTTTCTATGGACGCGGAAAAAACATATTTGTCACTTATGATGTTATAAAATTATCCTCGACTGATTTCACTTGCAACTAAATTCGCCGAAATGATCCAAGCACTGATAATCGAATCGTTGTAGCTAAAGTTATGACCAATACCGACAACTACAAAAACAAAAGTTTGAAATCTATTTAAGGAATAAAAATGGGTGAATTAAAAAAAAATGTCGCTGCTGGAAAAAACAAGAGCATTTGAAAGTCAAAAAATTGTGAAGGGTATTGCAAAAGCCGCAAGGTTAGGTGCTTACCAAAACTTTCCTTGAATATGTCGATCGTTTCGTTGGCTTTATGGCATATAGCGTCATTTTAATGGAACTAAAGATCCTCCATATCAACGTCCTTCAGATGCATGGGCCTATAGCGTCTTCGGTGTGGACTGGATGTTGTCTATGAGGATGCTAGAGCAGATTATCCACTACAGTAAATGTGGTGCGTGGTTATCCGTGTTTGCTCGATTTGCCGACTCTGCTGGGCGATTATGTCGACTGAATATAACGAAAACCACATGTCTAGAAAACAACCGTTATGAATAAACATTTTTAATTTTGATATTTTCATTCAAACGGCTACTAATAAAATCTTCGAAATGACCTTTTTGAAAATGCCTTAACGGGGGACGGTGGTGCTAACCAATGAATTAAAAAACGCCATTTTAATATAGATAATAATTTCTAGTTAGATACATACTAACGGTTCTAGCTTTACATAAATTTTTAGGAAAAGGTCTACTTGCAGTTTCGGGAGATACATTTATAGTTTCAGGTTCCTTTTCAGAGCATTTGACAGGAAAACACATTTGTTCACTTCTTAATGAAATCTATAATACTTGTAGAACCCTAAAGCCATTCGTTTCATTAAAACTATAATTATGACCAAATAATAAAAGCTCTCCAATAACTTCTTGCCCTTTTGCTTGAATAGTTCAAGCATTAACATCTCAGAACCGGTAACTTTATTGCTATTGAATAATATAATTGTAATTCTATACGCTTGGATTTACGGCCCAAACAATAAGGTGACATTGTATTTATTTTGAACATTCTTTATTTATTCTTCCAAATCAATTTCATACCCTTCAAAGTAATCCCCTCCCGATGCAATGCACATATGCCAACGTATTTTCCAATCTTCGAAACACTGGTTGTAGTCACTTTCCGGGATGGCCTTCAGTTCCGTCTTCGCTGCGGCTTGAATCTCCTCTATCGTATAAAAACGGTGTCCCCGGAGCGGTCTTTTGAGCTTGGTGAATAGCCAGAAGTCGCACGGCGACAGATCAGGAGAATACGGTGGTTGCGGAACGATATGGGTTGAGTTTTTGGCGAAATGATCAAGCATAGATCCAAGTCTCGTCGCCAGTTGTAATGCATTTCATGACACCCTGGTAGTCGGAAAGCTTCGTTTTACACACTTCAAAGTGACGTCTTTTTTCTAAAAAATTCAATGTTTTCGGTACCAGTCGAGATTTGACGCGCTTGAGGCCCAAAACATCCTTCAAAATGGTGTTGGCTGAGCCTTTCGATATTCCAACTTCATCAGCAAGGTCACACTAATCTTTGATTTGTTGAACGTGAGCTTCGTCGGTTGAGGTTGATGGTCGCCCTGGACGCTCTTCGTCTTCAACACGTTCACGGCCGGCTTGGAACTCACTATACCACTTGTAAACATTTTTTTTAGACATAGCCTCATCACCAAAGGCCTTCTGCACCTACTCAACGTATCCGCAGCATATAATTGATTCCGCAAACAAAATTTAATGCAAATTCTTTGCTCAACAGATTTCGACATCGCAAAAAACGAAAAACTCACTTTTAGCAGCTCACAAAACGACACTTATCTCAAACACTAATGAATATTTTGACATGAAATTTGACATAAATGTGACTGTCAACCAACCTAAAAAAAAATAATTGTCCAAATCCTTCGACGCGCGCAGTTTAAATTCCAATGTCAATTGGGCACAGTAGTATATCTCAAGGACATTTCATTCTTATTTCCATTGTAATTGAAATCTGTCAGATTCACTAACAGGGCACTACATACCATACAGCCAACGAAGTTTATTCATAAAGCGATTTTTTACGTTCGTGACCATTGAGGCCTTGGAAGAGAGTATTCGGTACTCGACCACGAGTAATCGAAATTTTTCAAAAATTCGCATTTTCTAAAAATGGTTTACTTGATAACGCATGATCCTCTCAGAGCGAAATTTCAGAGCCGAAATGTATTTTAAACCGAAATAAAAATATAATTTTTGGAATGAATGTCAAGTGATGTGTTTGTTTCTTGGCGTGTGGAGTAAGCTCTCAATGTAAGCAGGATAATAACGAAAGTAATTTGAATATTAAAGACAATATATATGACACGAATAATTAGTGTTATAGCGATCCGAAGCACTTCATTGAAATATAGAATTGAACTTCCATAACTCGAAGTTCTCCTTAACTCTAACTCTTTCAGTGACGATAGAAACTAAATTTGATACAAATTTCCTTCCGTAAATCGAACTTTTAAATTGGCACGTGATTCTCTAAGTCGCATTTTTCAGGAAAATCCCACTTTGTAAACAGCTGCTCGCGTAGAAGCCGCCGCGTGGTGTATCCCTTCAAACGTTATTAATACAGATTATATTGAGGCGGAGATATTATTACAGATTATAATGAACTCTGCTCAGTCGAATTTATAACAAATGATATTGTAGAACCGAATATTTCAAACCCAATGCAAATGACTTCTAGCGCCATGGACAACGATGAGGATTCTGAAGAAGATATTATTTTTCCGCGATACAAAAATGATGTTACGCATTTTATTGATATTTTTTCCCCCTATTTAAATACGAATATTAATATAATTGACGATCAAACTAGAAATGTATAAATGTTCAGCCCAGAATACAGGTTTTATAGTATGTACACAAACAAAAACATTTATGCGAAGTATAAAACTGTGTAGTATGTATTTTAAAACTGTGTACTATGTATTTCCACATTTTACAGATTTTTGAAAAGTTTTATATTTTAATTAAAACTTTTATAACACGAAGTTTGTCTAAATCGAAGTTTTTTTGTAGATTATGGTGATTCGTGTTAGGGAGTTCTAACTGTATTTCGTTCTAATGAAATTTTGTATTGTTTCGACTTGGGAAACTCAGTTATCGAATTGAACATCAATTGAGAATCCTTGCAGGCATTTCACCAGAATATACGACTTTGGAAATGTTGAGTACAACTATGGTTAACATAGTTATTCCTATGAACAAAGTTCACCATTTATAACTTACAATCTAATCAAGTTTCCATAAATACTTTCGCAATGCTTCTTATAACAAATGATCTCAGCGAGTCACGATTGTCGGAACTTCAATGCATCGAAAGCCCTAGCGTGAGAACAAACAGATAAACACTGTGTAACTCATAAGCCGTAATAGAAGGACGGTCACATGTACAAAAGAGTTTCGGTTAGATTAATAAATTCTTAAGAAATTCATTGAAAATTTAGCATAAATATCTGGTAATGCTCTTGGGTAATAACCTAGTGATTTAACCGATAGTGGCTTGTAAGGATAACATCGAAATGAACAACGAAAATATGCCAATGAACCACACCAGGAAATGAATAAATGTATAAATACATTTGTATATAAGTGTGTAAGTTCGTCATCATAACACCAAATTACCTGGTATCCATTAAGAAAGCAATTACTACTTAATTTCAGTGGGACATTTTAATTATTGAAATATCATACATCAATCATAAAGCTTCAATTTTTCGCGTTCAGCGATTACCTGACTTAAATGTCTGAGAGTACTTGTGTATAGTCGCGACAACGAAGTGTGAAAGCTACGTGGATGAACGGATTAAACTACGCCGAAGTACACACACACATACGAAAACATATTCAATTGCGTGCGTGAACACACGCACACACAAATCAATTTGTGGCTGCACAAACAATCTGACTGAGTGACTGACTGCTTCGTAGCTTTCGCTGCACGTGAAAAGTCATTGCCTTGCCAGACTTCATTTTTCATGCGCAATTTTAGCGTTTAAAGAAGCGTGTCAATAAATCGCACAAGCAGTTGGCGGTAAGCGTGAAGCGCAGACAAGCAACCGATCTGCTGACCGTGGCGACTAAATTGCCATATTGACCGGTAGCGACAGGTTGGCAGCAAGCAATCACCAATGCCAACAACAAACATAGCAGTAGCAAACGAAGCGTTTATTAAGGTGCTGCCGTTATAGCGTAAATGCCGCTGACAAATGTATTGCAACAATTTAAAAGTTGCGGTAATGCAACGGTCGTTGCGGCAGCGCATTCTTGCGCTTTTTTTCGAGCTGTGCGCAAGTATGCCATACACACATGCTCTGGAATTTTATAATATATGCACAAGTTAATTTTTATTTTATTTAATTATTTTACATTTTTGCCTTATTGCACTTTTGCATCGTTGGCCGGTCGAACGACCGCTAGTTTGATTGAACGGTGAACGCTTTAAATCTAGGCGCGTTGTGCCGTGGCCACAATTGATTTAATGCGTTTTTAATGTAGTGGTCGACCTGCGGGCTTAAGTGCTGCACACACTCAGCCTTGTTGCAAGTGTTGGAATACATACACGGCATGGCTTTTATAGCAAATAAGCAACCCAGCAAAGAAAACTGCGGCAATTGCGAAAATTTGCTTTACATTTTCTTCAAATTTTTTGATGAAGGAGTCTAACAATGTGTTACTAAATCATTATGTCCACAAGCTATTTATCTCTAGGGATTATATGCGTGACGCCTGCTCTAAAAGCCAGAGCCGCTATGTCGCTTTGTGTTAACTTGGTATCCCAGCAAAGCTAATAATTTACGCTGTGTTAGATGACATTGAGTAATACTAAAACCTCCGAGATCGAGAAAGACCTCTCCGAGCCGTTCGATACCAAGCGAACTTTAGAGCTAAATAGAGAAGGTACGATGGTACAATCTTTTAAAAGAGTGTACAGCTGCTGGTGTACGCCAATGATAATGATATCATTAGCCTCCACAACCGCGCCATTAGTTCTGCTTTCATCAAACTGGACAAGGAAACGAAGCAAATTGGTCTGGTAGTGAACGAGGGCAAGACGAAATATCTCCTGTAATCAAAAAAACAATCGTCCCACTTGCGACTAGGATCCCACGTCACTGTTGACAGTCATAACGTCGAAGTCGTAGATAATTTAGTCTATCTTGGAACCAGCATTAACACGTCATTCATAATATATTGAAGAACCTGGCTATAACCGCGTAAAGGGTGTCTACGCCAATAAAGAAGAAAAAAGTAGACAGGCTGAAAAAATCAAATTATTTTAAAATAAGTTTATTTTGGTTTTGTTATTTCGATGCTATTTTTGTAGTCAAAAGCAAACTTTCTTAAAAATATGCTTCATTGTCAATCCATTCCTAGCCAGCGATCATCTTGAGACTTGAGAACAGAGAAAAGTATCTACGGTCAGATATGGAATATACATTGTTTCCAGAAGCATTTCGAAACCCAATTCGTACCACATTGTCATCGTTTTCGTTTATAGCTCGTACGGTTCGTACGTTAAGTAAAATTTTCAATACGCTCGATATTTCTCGAGTGTCAGATATTTCAGTGAGCTTTTATTAATTATACGGTCATTCACAATCATTTTGTCGATTACTTTCACACTTTCATACATGAAAGCTTTTATTGGACGTCCATTGTATTTAACGTGACGATAATCTACGCATCCGACGCAAATTTTTGAGCAGCGATTTTAAAGTTTGGAAACAAAAAGAAGTCATACCAGGCCGAAACTAGGATGGATGGAAATGAATTGGTCCCTTTTGGCCATAGCGATGACAGCGATGTTAGCCAATGCATCTTGTGGAATACCATATTTTCCTTCGCCAAATAGGTCCGTTTTTTCAACACTTCACCTACCCAATAGACCATAGTATGGATAACCTTTTCTTGGTCTCTGATGTATACCAATAGATCCACGTTGTGTCCACCGTCAGAAACTCCTTCGAATTGCACGTAAACAGCGGGAGATAGTCTAAAGATTGTTGTCCGGAGTTAACAAAGACGCACCCATCTACTCGACACCTTTCTCATGCCCAATATTTCATGAAAGATATAACCGATGTGGTCAATGCGGTCTTTGATTTCACTGCACGATTTTCTTCCAAAAACGATAACCGAATCAACAATCGATGTTGCTCTTTCTCTTTTCTAAAATCGGCAGACATACCCGCTTCCACATGTAGTAAAAAAATAAGAGTCCGCTTCGGCTTAGACTGACTAGTACACGTTAGTCATTTCCCTTGTGATAATGACGACAGCAAGCTGTGAAGCCAAATTATTTTCGAACCGCTCTCTTATGTGCTGTTAGGAATTAGAATACAACTAACGACTAACTAGAATACAACCAACGAAAAAATTGTCCGGCGATTAAAATTTCTGATATGTCTCGTGGAGGACAGGTCTACTTCAAAATTTTTGAATTCTCTAGTAGAATCCCAACGGCTGCCTGTAATCCAGCAATCCTACAGTTTTTTGTTTTTTAAACTCTGAATTTTTTAAAGTTAAATAACAAACTTAGAACATCAGAACACTTAGAATATTCGGTATTAAGATTATATCTGAAGCCATAGTTCCACTTAGCTCGCTACTATATTGCTATTATCAACAAGTAAGGAAGGGCTAAGTTCGGGTGTCACCGAACATTTTATACTCTCGCATGGTAAAGTGATAATCGAGATTTCATAATACGTCATTTACATATTTTTCAAATACCGTATTTTCGTAAAGTTTTATTCCGCTATCATCATTGGTTCCTAATGTTTATACTCGTATTATACAGAGAAGGCATCAGATGGAATTCAAAATAGCTTTATATTGGAAGAAGGCGTGGTTGCGAACCGATTTCACCCATATTTCGTACATGTCATCAGGGTGTTAAGAAAATATTATATACCGAATTTCATTGAAATCGGTCTAGTAGCTCCTGAGATATGGTTCTTGGTCCATAAGTGGGCGGCGCCACGCCCATTTTCAATTTTAAAAAAGCCTGGGTGCAGCTTCCTTCTGCCACTTTTCCGTAAAATTTAGTGTTTCTGACGTTTTTGTTAGTCGGTTATCGCACTTTTAGTGATTTTGAACATAACCTTTGTATGGGAGGTGGGCGTGGTTATTATCCGATTTCTTCCACTTTTGAACTGTACATGGAAATGCCTGAAGGAAACGACTCTGTAGACTTTGGTTGACATAGCTATAGTAGTTTCCGAGATATGTACAAAAAACTTAGTAGGGGGCGGGGCCACGCCCACTTTTCCAAAACAATTGCGTCCAAATATGTCCCCTCCCTAACGCGATCCTTTGTGCCAAATTTCACTTTAATATCTTTATTTATGGCTTAGTTATGACACTTTATAGGTTTTCGGTTTCCGCCATTTTGTGGGCGTGGCAGTGGGCCGATTTTGCCCATCTTCGAACTTAACCTTCTTATGGAGCCAAGGAATACGATGTGTACCAAGTTTCATCATGATATCTCAATTTTTACTCAAGTTACAGCTTGCACGGGATTTGGACAGGGACGGACGGACGGACGGACAGACGGACGGGACGCTTTTGACAGACAGACATCCGGATTTCGACTCTACTCGTCGCCCTGATCACTTTGGTATATATAACCCTATATCTGACTCTTTTAGTTTTAGGACTTACAAACAACCGTTATGTGAACAAAACTATAATACTCTCGTTAGCAACATTGTTGCGAGAGTATAAAAATAAACTGACGCTGAAATATTTGATCTCAAGTAAATGTTTATAATATTCTCGGATTACAGTAAATTTGGTTCGGCGGGTTACAATGTGGAAGAATTATGTGCATTTAACTGTATATACCAGAATATATAAGCGCTTTCCATTTACATAATTTCACAGTGAGTTTGCTTAACATTTTTTATTTTTGTAAAATTAATTTTACTTCATACAATTTTTATCCATCATTCTCAACCGACCTGCAGCCGTTGCATATTAATATTAACTGTATAGTCGCCACATCCATCACGAGTGTGACTACTACAAAGATAGCTACATACATAGGATAACAGTTGCTGCTGTTGGGACACCTGTAACAGTTGCCTGGTTATGTTTTTACCTGACCGCCACCTGTTTTTGGTGATCTACCCTTTTTCATCGTTCGCACACTTGCTGAGTGATTAATTTATGTTGCATGGCAGCCATAAAAGTAATGATGCCTGCGGTCATACATCAAAAGCATCCAAAACAACAACAGCAACAAATACTAAGTTATATGTATAGCTAACAGTAGTTTTACTACAAAAATAGCAAATACTACAATGCGTAGTTGTGTTCACTTGCATATGTGGCACGTGCACAACCATAGTGTAATTGCAACTAATAAATATATTTAAATTTGCATATCAATTACGCATTTAAGCATCAATAAATAATGTATGATAAGTGAAGTCCTATGCAAATAAAAATATTTAAATAAATATGTAATACATATACGTATATATATATATATACGGAGGCTGCTATATATATTCTGGCCTAGGGCAACACTAAGTGTTGCCAGGTGCAATCTGACATTTCCATTGGAAAGTTTGACATTTTTTAGCATAACATCACTCAGAACGTTTTGTCATTTAATCGTGAATTGTTTTATTTACAGGGAATTAAAAAATTCATCTCGGCCAAAAATGGAATTAACTCGTGAACATTTTCGCGCGATCATTTTTCACAACTTTCGACGTGGATTATCACGACAAGAGTGCATCGATGAACTAAAATCTTTGTATGGCTATGAAGCAAACCATCCTATAGTACTGTGAAAAACTGGTACAACGAATTCAATCGTGGCCGACGCTCGCTCAAAGGCGAATTCCGTGAAGGACGTCCAAAAACAGCCGTTGTGCCAGAAAACATTGATGCCGTACGTGAACTGATAATGCAAGACCGTCATGTAACATATCTTCAGATAGAGACATGCCTATGCATTTCTCCCACCAGCATACATTCGATATTGCATGAACACCTGGCCGTAAAAAAGGTTTGTTCTCTTGGATCACGCACAATTTGACAATCGCTCTAAAAAAGGCTTGTGTGGATTGGTGTAAAGAAAAGCTGAAAAAATACGATCGCGGTGCTTCAAAAGACGTTTATAAGATCGTCACAGGTGATGAATCATGGATCTATGCGTATGAGCCCGAAACAAAACAGCAATCGACCGTATGGGTCTTCCAAGACGAGCCAAATCCAACGAAAGTTGTTCGTGGAAGAAGCACTTCGAAGCAAATGGTCACCTGTTTCTTCGGCAAAACTAGTCATGTGGCGACTGTTCCACTTGAGCAACGTAGGAGGGTCAATTTTGAGTGGTACACCACCATTTGTTTTCCTGAAGTCTTCGGAGAAATTCGAAAAACGAACAAGAGAAAACGAATCATTGTGCACCATGACAATGCGAGCTCTTACACATCGGCTCAAACCAGCGCCTTTTTGACCGGCCAAAACGTCGAATTGATGGGTCATCCGCCGTACAGCCCTTCTTGTGAACATAAATATACATTTGCTTAAAAGGATATCGTGGCAAATCAAAAAGACGGCAGTTGTTCGCCTCCAATTTAGTATGCATTTTTTATTAATTGCCTTCATTTATTATTCATCAAATTTCTGAAGTTTTTTATGCTCTAATTTCAGTAAAAAATGTTGCATATAATCAATCGAAAACATACCTTTTTAGACGTTTGCTTACTCCGTATAACAAGCCCATTTGTGAGCTAACTTTACAGTATCGTTTAATCTTATTTAACCATTGGCGAAGCATGGATCTACTAGTATGCACGAAGGATTACGCCTGTAGGCTCAAAATTTCCAAAGTGGACATAGCCCCGCCCTGTAAATGGTTGAATG
Source organism: Bactrocera tryoni (assembly GCF_016617805.1). Taxonomy (NCBI): domain Eukaryota; kingdom Metazoa; phylum Arthropoda; class Insecta; order Diptera; family Tephritidae; genus Bactrocera; species Bactrocera tryoni. The sequence continues at coordinate 42,061,043 of NC_052499.1, forward strand.
GAAATATTTTCCAACTTACGGTTGTCTTTATACTGCATCTACCGGTCAATATGTGCATTTTAATGGAATTGAAAAAGTTTCTTTCTAATAACAGTATATCTTCCTGCCTGAAATGGATGATATCAAGGCAATACTTCCTCTAGTCCCGGAATACCTAACATTCGGACCTTCAAACATCCCCTTGATTTCACACCTTAAATATTGGTCAATCAGTTACCTTTTTAAACCAAAACTGGATAAAATCGTGTCAAAATATAATATAATCTCATATACATACCTTATATGTTGAAAAAAGAAATGTATAATAATTTTATTAGAATTTCAAACTAGAAGGTTGGTTTTATTACGTTTATATCGGTCAATATGTAATATGAGTATATTTTCGAAGTTGGGTGAAAGTATACTAATATTGGATATATTTACTATAGTTTAATTGTGCGATAACAATCTTCGAATTGCCCATACTCCCATATATTACATATAATGATTATCATTAGTCCAGAATCAAATTGAGAGTTCCTATCCATTGGTTGATGTTTCCCTCGTATAATGTGCATGTTGAATTGTTTCACAACAGTTTGCCAAACAATTTCGCGGCCTTTGATTTTGCGAGTTGCATCCCACCCTAGCCCATCCTTGACATAGCCAGACTTTAAGAAGCTAACTTCTTTATAAAGGCACGTTTAAATAGTTGTTAGTAGTGTCATGAAATACACTTGAACTTCCATCTCACGAACTTCTATAACTAGAAGCTCTCCATATATCGAACTCTTGAATTGCCAATAAAAGTCAATTTCAATACAAATCAATAACTCGAAGTCTCTTTAACTCGAAGTTTTTTTGTGGATTATGGTGATTCCAGTTAGGGAAGTTAAACTGTACCTTTAATATTTTCGTTAATTTGCCTTAGTAACCTATAACACTCATGTATAACGGGTGATCGAAGTAGCGTACTTTTTTCAATAACCTTTTTCTAAAGATCACGCGTGAGTCACATCAAGCTGTCATGTTATTTTTGTTTAGTATTGTTTGGTATTTCATCATGGAAAGACTTACGTTTGAATAACGTTTACAAATCGCTTATCTTTATTACGAAAATTCACGTTCTATAAAGAATGGTCAACAAAATTGGTCTACTGATCGTGCTATTCGGAAAACCGTCATCCATGTTGAGACCCAGCATTCATTATTGGATAATAATCGACCAGAAAGACCACGTCTAGCAAGTAGTGACGAAAATATAGCAGCCCTAACTGAGAGTATACACGAAGACCGTGGCGAGTCGATTTGGCGCCGTTTGCAGCAAGTTGGACTAACGCATGTCGAGATCTTAAACTGAAAACGTACAAAATACAGCTGGTGCAAGAACTGAGATCCGACGTTTTCGAGCTAAATTTTGTTCAGCGATGCCCATTTCTGACTCAATGGGAATGTAATGAAGCAAAATTTGGCTTGAAGACGTGCCCCAGGAAAATTAATCTAGGATTGGTAAGCTAAGCTTAGGCGTGGTAAAATGAGCACCGAAGGCGGTGAAAGCAGTGGGCGCCCAAAAGAGATTGTTACCGACAAAAACATCAAAAAAGTTTTGGATAACCGATAAATGAAGTTGTTCGAGACAGTAGACACTCTAAAGATATCATCTGAATCATATTACTCACGAATATTTTGATATGAGAAAACTATGTGCAAAGTGGGTGCCGCGAGGGCTCACTTTTGACCTAAAGCAATGACGAGTTGGTGATTCGGAGCAGAACTTAGATATGATCAACCATAATAAACCAGAGTGTTTTCATCGATATGTGATAGTAGATAGAACACGGGTCCATCGATTCCTTCCAAAGGTAAATCGATAGTCATCCGAGTGGACTGCACACGATGAACCCGCGTCAAGCCTGGAATTACGCAACAGTCGGCTGGCAAGGTTATGACGTATTTTGGGATGTGTCAGTTTTAGTGACTTCCTTGAAAAAGGAAAGACTATCAATAGTGACTGTTACTTTGCTTTATCGCCGAAAAAAGACCGCATTTGAAGAAAAACAAAATTCTATTTCACTAAGACATTGCACCGAGTCACAAGTCAGTGAAATCGAATGCAAAAATCCATGAATTGAGGTTCGAATTGCTTCCACATTTACCGTCTTCTCCAGATCTTGCTCCCAGCGACTATTTCCTCTTTTCAGTCCTCAAAAGAATGCTCACTGCGAAGAATTTTCGTTGAATGAAAAGGTGATCATCGAAACTGAGGCATATTTTGAAGCAAAGGTAAAATCGTACTACAAAAATTTTACCGAAAAGTTTGAAGTTCACTATAACCTGTGTATCACCCATTCTCAATAAAAAAAACGAATTTTGCTAAAAAACTGTGTTTTATCTAACTAATGAAAAGTTAAAGTCATTATATTGTTTTAAGCTTTAAATTTAGCCACATTAGATTAAGGCTATGAAAAAAATAGAATGTCGTAATCTAAAATATTCCCTTCTTAACTAAACCAGCATCTATTTAAAAAGTTCAACCAAAGCAAAGAAACAGTATTTATGTACATACATATGTATATTTAGTATCGTGTGAAGTTCTCGTTACACATTCAGTTGAATGCATACTCACACAATGCCCAAGATGGGCAATCGAGAACGCTGTTGTGCCGACATTTTTATCGCCGCCTGTCATGATGCCGCAATGCGTTTCTCGAACGTCCATCTGCGTAGCATGCTCTTTTACAACGCTAGCAACAACAACCAAATACTCGTGCATGCCATTCGCCTCTCGTGCGTTCCCCTACAAGTGCATAATGTCTGAATGTCCGCAAATGTCCAGCATCTTTATACACTTGTATCCCTACAAACGTCCAATTGCATAAATGTCCGTCGGCTTAAGCGTTATATCGCCCTTCAACGAAGTCCTTAGATCGCCTCGTCTAACTTGAGCGCACACACACAGACGCACGCACACACTTTCACCATAATATTTTCGTTATGGCCTGCAGTGTTCACATCATAAAATTGCTTGCACCATGATCTCATATTTTAGCTTTTGAACAACAACAAAGCAGAAAGTATACGATTATGTACGTGAAGAATGGAAAAATGAAACTGCCCCAAAGAAAATTGCAGAAGGCGAAAGCGTGCAGTGTTTGGCCATATATCGTATGTACATATTTATATATCAATAAACAAGAAATGAAGTCTGCTCCGCGGGAAGAGAACATCCATACTCTACCCAGCGCACATTTCAGTTTCAAAGTATTAACAAAACTAATAGTTCAGAAGAACCAGCCGTATAACTTCGAAAATTGTAACGAATATATAGGAAAGCGCACCAGACTTTAAGGTTTGAAAAACCGCTCCAAATGCGTTATCATAGAAGAAAGGGGGCGAAAATAGCGAGGCTGATGCGTTCAAAACTGAGAAGAACAAGGGGTTCTGCAGGGTGGTGTCCACTCCCCGCTGTTGTTTACCTTTTATAACTCGAGACTCCCACAGCCATTAGAGAAACGTACACTAATGACGGCTATCTCTCCGACTTCTCTCACTTCCTCTCTGCACGGAACTTAACACTTTTCCCCATTAAATTCATAGCGATCATATTTACAAATTGGCCGAAGAAGTACAGACTTGACCTTAATATTGCAGTAGATGGCGTCAAGATTACGACTGTCAATAATCCTAAAATTTTAGGTGCGACTTTTGACAGTCTGTGCTCCTTCACTCCTCGATTATCGCTAAAGTATAGAGCCGCAACAAAATCCTTAAGTCGTCAAAGAAACGTTGTTTGCAACTTACAAGGCAGTCGGCCGGTCGGTCCTTAACTACGCCACACAAATATGGTCGCCTTGATACTCACTTCCGACCGCCATTCACAGTGGAGCCATCAACACCTTCCCTGACTCCCCTTCAATGAATCTATTACTTGGAATCAAACCACCACCCATCGCAGACGAAGAGCGCGAGTAGGCGCAAGAAACGAGAGTGACCCTTCGCAGCTTCGTTCTGGATACTGTAGCAGGTTAAATGTCTACTTATCCTCAATAGACCCTGACATATCCAATACTTGTCCTGCATGCAATGAGTCACCGCATGACCCTGGCCACTTCATTGCATGCCCCACCAACCCCACTCATCTCACACTCCTCTCTCTTTGGTCTTTCCCCGTGGAAACAGCACGTTTCTTGGCCCTTCCGTTGGATGACGGCAACGACAGCTTAGATAATCCTTACCATCCAAACGGGGATTACGTACCCGTTAAAGCAACAACAACAACAGTTCAAAGTAAGGGCTTATAAACCAAGCTCTCCCCAACTTCTTTTGCAACTTTTCCTTTCCCTATCTCTCTCACACGAGCAGTTTACCAAATCCGACCAAACATTTCAGGCGGTAGAACTGGAATAACATTGATAGAATTTACATTACACCAAAAAAAAACTCAATAGTTTATTTTTTATTTCTCTCTTGCTGATTTCCCGTCATCTTTTTTCCCTATATGTATGCATATCTTTCTCCCTCCATCATTAACTCAATACCAAACTCGATCGATAGCTTTTAGGTAGTTTTTTTGGAATCGCTATATGGTCATCTAGCTTTTTTAGGGACAGGCTCTAAATCTTTATATATTCTTTATATGAGAAAAAGTGAGACTCACGACCCAAATCAACTCGAATCAACCCAATTTCGGAACGAGACAAAGAGTTATAAAAACCCCTTCGGTCAAGTCTTGTTAACTCGGCACAATTCTTGAAAATTATTTGGAAAATGCTATTTGCCACCACAATAATAAAAACGATCAGCGCGGTAAATCCTAAATGTATTCTTTCTTTATTTTCGAATAAGGCCAATATGTAAAAAATATAATCAAATATTAAGAGAATACTCTTGACTAATATGGATCCGCTGGTATAAAAGCGAATTTACCATTTCAATAACATACATTTTTAGCTGCAACGGTCATGCCATTGCTGGACCAACTGCTTGGTAAACTGGAGATACAGTCATATACAGACCCATATATTAAGGGAAATGCAATTGTGTTGGTTTATTTTATTATATTCGCTCGCAGACATTTGCTATAATACGAAAATGGGATTTTAGGATATAAAAATTATGATAGATTACCACATGGCGCGCCTGAATTGCAACGATGAGCATGCTGAGGACATAGAAAAACACACTTGTCTACATATCCGTGCAATTCAATGAAAGAATGTTCTCTTCTTCTTATTTATGAGTGCGCGTGTGTTCGAGCTATCGTATTTATGCTATGACTGTCTGTCTAAGAGCCGGCAATATTTTGACAGTTTTGGCATTTTCACAATTTAAGAATTGCTTACTTCGGCTTGGATTAGGTTACACTGCGTCAGAGTGGGCGTTTTTGGTATTTCAGACAAATTCATTAGAATTCAATATCTCAAAGATTTACAAGAAAATATGTTTACACTAACAAATGTGTACGCTCACAAGCTTCCATCGAATAGAATAGTATTTGTGAAATTAATTGCTTTTCACAATTCAAACCATTTGTTTTTGTAGATGTCTGTTGGCTTAAGTTGATTTCTTTAGAGGAAATTATACAAACTTTTAAATTTTAAACAACATGGCTTAAAATAATTATTTTTTTATTTGCATTAATATTTTTTTTAATTTTTTTGTTTGATAAATCGAACAAGCAACCGGAGTAAATCGATTAGACTAAACAGTGAAACCAAGCGTCGGATTAGATCACCACATTCTCTTTTGTGTTGAATTAAAATGTAGTAATTTGTTTTTGATTTCCCAACGAATCACTTTTGAAAATATTAGGATAAAGTTTCACTGTTTTCCCCATTATGTAGAATCGGTGATTTATTTATTAAGCCGTCGGAAAAATACACTTTCGGAAGATAAGAATATAGTAAAAATTCCGAGGGCCTTCTTGATGACACTTCTGTCCGGCGAATGAATTTTCCAAAGCTAGAGGGCATAGGCCTCAACGTCTGACGTTGAGCTACACCAAAAGCTCCATCAGGATCGGGAAGGACTTTCCGAGCTGTTCGATACCAAACGAGGCTTCAGACAAGGCAACTCTTTTTCGTGTGATTTCTTCAACCTACTTCTGGGGAAACTAATTCGAGCTGCAGAACTAAACAGAGAAGGTACCATCTTCTATAAGAGTGTAACGCTGCTGCCGTATGCTGATGATATTGATATCACTGGCCTTAACAACTCGACGAACAAAAACAAAACTCTATAAGTCACTCATAATTCCCGTCCTGCTATATGGTGCTGAAGCACGGGCGATGACAACATCTTATGAGTCGACGTTACGAGTTTTCGAGAGAAAGGTTCTGCGAAAGATTTATGGTCCTTTGCGCGTTGATCACGGCGAATATCGCATTCGATGGAACAATGAGCTGTATGAGATATACGACGACATTGACATAGTTCAGCGAATTAAAAGATAGCGGCTACGCTGTCTAGGTCTTGTCGTCCGAATGGACGAAAACACTCCAGCTCCGAAAGTATTCGACGCAGTACCCGCCGGGGGAAGCAGAGGAAGAGGGAGACCTTCTTGGAATCTCCAATTGGCGCCACGTTGCAAAAAGAAGAAACGACTGGCGCGCTGTTGTTAACTCGGTTATGACCGAAAATAGGGCGAATAACGATATATTTGATGAGGTTGGTTTGGGCGTAAGTGTTAACCGCAGATAGGAATATAAGAGTCGTTGTGCAGAGGGTGCACAGGGAATCAGTCAGTTTTTCATAATATACCTTCGAGAGTTTAGTCCGAATCAAAAAAGATTTAAGTCAATATAATCAGCCATCCATGGATTGTGGTCCGAATGGGAGTACCAATGCAGTTATTGAGCGGTCGGATAAATTTATGTCCTCCCTCCTGAGAGCAGGGAGGTGTTACATAAAGTTACTTTCCTTTGGAGGCAAAATGAGCCAAACGAATGGTATACATTCGATGGGCCTAAGGGGGCGAATGATATAGACATAACGCTCACGAATTCGGCATTTTTTAGAAATTGTCCGCAATTGGGGCGTCAATGTGTGGAGTACCCTCTCTGGATCTGACTTTTGGACTTTTTGATGAAACTCCATATATCGCGACCCGACTGACCGATTTCGACAAAATTTAGAACATGGCATTCTTTTCGTATTCCTATGTGAGCATTATTGAAATGGGACAATATCCACGCCTACTTCCCATAGGGCACACTTTTAAATTCCACTTGTTTCTTCTACTTTCCAGTACACAAATCAAGAAGGAATTAAAATTAATATGGGATTAAACTTTGCAAAAATAATGCCTTTAGTGTATGCCACCTTATGACAAAAAATTGTTCAAATCCAACCAAAACTGTTCAAGACCCTATGTACCGAAGATGTGAACCCCAGTACCTATAGCTGACTTTTGATCGAAAATATCGATCAATATGGAGATATATAATTGAAATTCAGACAGAATCCTTTTACTGCAGTAGTAATTGTGTGTATCCAAAATGTGTGGAATCAGGTCAATACTTCCCTGAGCCCCCACATACCTTATATAAAGATTTTCGAACCGCCTGGTGACTTTAGGCCAATATTTGAAGTATCTTAATGAAAATTTCAGAACGCATTTTACTCATAACAGTATATCATTGTGCCTAAAATTGGGCTTGACAATTGAGACTTGACCTATATAATCATTACCAGGATTTTCAAACATCTGACTGATTTTGTATTATGACTATGTATAATGATTTTTGTTTTTCTAACAAATCTTATGCCGAATATATATGTAGTATATTAATTATACATTGCTTAGATTCCGATCCCCTGGTTGACGTTTTACATCGTAAGGTATTTCTCTGGCTTTGATTCCTGCAAGTTGCAAGAGTATATAATATTCGGTTGCACCCGAACTTAGCGCTTTCTTACTTGTTTTGAAATAGCATTTGCGCGATTAATTTAATTACATACAATTTCCAGGTGTTTTTTTGTCACATTGTGTTTAATACCTTTAGGAATTCTTGAATATGCACAAAGTTTCATGATAATCAGTTAAGTAGGTTCGGTGTGAAAGCGTAAGAAGCGAATTTTCATTCACATTTTTAACATTAGTAAAATTATTTTATATAATATGGAAGATTTTTTGTTAAGCCAAACTCTTTTATGGTTACTTTTTAAAAAGCCATTGCACGACTGGTAGTTTCATGTGATGCCACACATCCTCCAAAGTAATTTATTTTCACAACTAAAAATTATAGCTACTGTGCTTTTTAACAAGAATACATAAATTATCTAGCCTTAAAACCCTTACCACTTCTTACTTAGGTTGTTGTCTCTGCTTATTCAACACAGCGAAAGCTTTGCTATACTAAGCAGCTTTTATAGCAAACTTTAGTGAAGTCCGACAATCGCGGGCAGAAGAAATTTAACATAAACTCTTTTTTTACTCTTGCAAAATGTTCTTATAAAGTATACTATTTCTTTCATTTAACGGTTGTTTGTATCACATAACACTAATCGAGTTAAATATAGGGTCAATGACCAGTTTACCGAAGCGAGTTGAAATCCGGGTGACTGTGTATCCGTCCGTCTGTGCACGCTGTAACTTGACGCTTGATTGTGGACCCCCGTGCCCATAGTTGACTTTTTGAAATTTGAGGGAATCCTTTTCTAATAATAGTATGTCTGAACGTCAAAAACAGATTGGCTCGGATCTATAATTCCCTAGGCCCCATAGGCCTAATACAAAGGGTTTACTCTGAAAAAAAAGTGGCTTTATGTCGGCCAATATATGAGTTATCTCAATGAAAATGAGAGAGCGTGTTTTTCTCATAACAGTGTATATTTGTACCTAAAATTTATAAAATTGGTTAGAAACTTGACCTAACTCCGATACAACTAATATCAGAAATTTCGAACATTCGGTCGACTGTATTACATAGAGATTGCTATTAATTGATAGATATGAAACTGCGGTCCACCTATTCGGTACTTGGGAGCTTGAACAGTTTATATTGGATTTGTATAATTTTTAGTCATTTTGTGGCACATTGCAAAAGTCCTTTTCTTGCAAAGTTTTATCTTGTTATATTCATTGCTTCTTTATTTGCAACCTGGAAAGTGAAAGAATCAGATGGAATTTAAAATTATGTCATATGGGAAGTAGGCGTGATTATAATTCAATTTCGCCACTGTAACATATGAAGGAGTGTCAAATATTAGATATCACCAAATAAGGCAGTGCCACACCCATCGACCACTTTTGACCGTATAAAACCCTCTCGCGTCATCTCGGGGGAAAAATTTAAGAGATTGGTTCTGCGCGAATTTGGCTGTTTTAGCTTTAATGGTTTAGGAGATATGCACATTAAATATAATAGAGAGCGAGGCCACGCCTACTTTTCCAAAATGTTTAGCTCGCAAGTGCTCCTTGCTACTGCAATCCCTTGTGCAAATTACAGTTCTATATCATAATTTAGTGCACTTTATTGGTTTCCGTTTAGTGGCATTTGGTGGGCGTGGCAAGGGTCCAATTACGCCCATCTCGTCTTCATTTTTTTGCCGAGGACATCGTGTCCAAGTTATGATTTGCACAGGCAGTCAAACGGACATACAAACAATTTCAACTCATCTCGTCGCCCCGATCATTTATATGTGTACCTATTTTAACCTGATGGGAGGTTCATCTTAAGACCAAAAAAAATTTGCGCACCTCAGGCGGAAAGGATGAGAAGAGGATTAAAAGCTTTCTTGGATAGGGTGGTCATACAAAGTACTAATAAGCTCAGTATATTGTCATATAACTCAATATTTTTAATGAAACGATGGTGTACAAGTTTTATTTTTTTGGATTCTCGAATAGTGAGTTGTCGTTACTAAGTTTTTGTTACTAATATGAATTTTTATTAAAAAAAATATATTATCTTTTATAATATAAAAATTAAATAAAATTTGTGTTTATTTTCTTTTGGTTTAAAAAATATTTCAAAGACATTCCTCTTTACTGTTCACGTTTTGTTTTGGCTCACTGTATGTATAAAAAAAAAATTCACCACCAACCAACCAGATCGATCATGTTATGATAGACGGAAGACACGTCTCCAGTGTTTTAGACGTGCGTACGTTTCGAGGTCCTAACATCGACTCGGACCACATCTTGCTGCAGCCGAAATTCGCCGCCGCCTCTGTGCAGCAAAAAACGCACAACAACAAACACAAGCGAGGGTCGATTTTCTACTCGACAAAATGCAAAAGATATTGAGGAGTGCCGTGTCGCAGTGGAAAGAAAGCAGACTGTTTTCCTCGCAACGTTACAATCGCCCACAACACGTGCGGGATGGGATAGATACCGAGAGTTGAAGAGGGAAGCGAGACGCAGTTGCAGACAGAAAAAGAGAGAGGCCGAAATGCGTGAGTATGAACAGCTTGACAAACTGGCCGTCAGGGGTAATGCTCGAAAATTCTACGAAAAAATGCGGCGACTAACAAAAGGTTTCAAGACCGGAGCATACTCTTGTAGAACCCAAGAAGGTGATCTAGTAACCGATGCCTTGAGCATACTGAAATTATGGAAGGAACACTTCACCACCCTGATGAACGGCAGTATAAATATAACGCCAGGAGAAGGCGAGCCCGAATACCCAATCGATGTCGATAGAGCAGATGTTCCATTGCCCGACCATGAAGAAGTTCGAATAGCAATTACTTGCCTGAATAACAGCGAGTTTTCCTAATAAGCGTGCATCTTCGACACCACATATAACTTTCAAACCTTAGGCACCTGCCAAGTTGCAAGAGTATGAAATGTTCGGTTACACTCGAACTTGCTTTGTAATATAAGTATTTATCAAATTTTTATAAACGTTTGCTGAATTTTTTTGCAGCAAAGAATGTACATATATGTATATATACATACATATTTATTTTATTTAGAACTTTTTGCCTATCTATCTTTTTGACAATATAACATGTGCACTTCACTGTAGAAACATTTTTTGCTGACCCACTTCAAACTTTGTAAATATAAAATATTTATTTGATATACACATATATTTTTATGAAATCTTTTTCTTGATAACTGCGATTTTTTTTATTTTTTGATAACTGCACTTTTTTGTGGTTTTTGATATCTACACTTCGAGAATATTCGGCAATTTTTTGTGGTCACCCCACTATTGTTTTATCTGCTTTTTGTGTGTTTTTTTTTATTTTTTGTCAATAATGGCTTCCTTTAAAGCTCGAAGGACCAATGATTGTTTAGTTAAAAGTTTTTTCACCACTAGAAGGCATTTCCCGTGTTTTGACTATTCCAAGTTACAAGAGTAAAACATATTCGGTTACACCCGAACTCAGCCCTTCCTTATTTGTTCAATTTTTATTTCATTGAGCTTGAGCTTAATTAAGGCGTAGTATATCAACTTTCAGTAACAATAATTTATTACATTATTCCGCAACTGCTCAATTGTCCAACAAAAAATAGTTGTAATTTCATATAACAAATGTCAAACCTCTGACTACAGGGCCTTCGTTAAGCAAACAACAAAAATGTACAAATATATATGTAGTTGTGCAACAAATGAGTGGCACACATTAATTAAAAAACAAAAAACGCAAATGCAATTCAAAAGAGTGAATTGAAAATCTGGCATTAAAATCAATAAAACATTTAGCAAACAACTTTTATAGCTTTCAAACAAACGTTTGGCATCGTATTCAAGACTACTAAACCAATTATGCGTTGCTTGCTGCATACTGGGTCAAAGTTTCTAAACAACTTTTTAAAAATATTGTATTATCTAGTGCCTATTATTTTTTTACCACAATAATAACATACTGGAGAGTCAGGAAGTTCGAGAATTGTTGTTCATCTACCGACTAAGCATTGTACCAAATCTTAAAACTAAATAAAACAACTAAAACCTATAAGCATCAGCATGGCCTGACACGTTTTTAAATGATTTCAACGTAATTTGTTTCGCTCGAAACTTATTCAATGATAAGACCCAATAACAGCAAAGATAACTTCACTTTGAGAACAATAATGTGTGCACGATTTGATGAGTTTTCAGCAATCTTTGGCAAGGTTTGTACTCAAAGTCAAGAATAAAGATTTTCTGTTTGTGTCGTGATTTCTCGGTGTGTCAAATTGCTTCACTTCTTCTTTATTGGTCTAGACACCACTTAAGCGGTTATTGCCGATTTTACAAGAGCTCGCTAGTCGTTCTTCCTTTTCGCTTTTAGGTGTCAATTGGATATTCCAAGCGAAGCCAGGTCCTTCTCCACTTGGTCCTTCCAACAGAGTGGAGGTCTTCCTCTTCCTCTGCTTCCCATGCGGGTCGCGTCGTACTTTAATCGTCCAACCTTCAAAGCTGGAGTGTTATCTTCCATCCGATCTACATGACGTAGCCAGGGTAACCGCTGTCTCTTAATTCGCTGAACTACCATATGTCAAGTCATCGTATATCTCGTACAGCTCATAGTTCCATCGACTTTGTTATTCGCCGTCGCCAATGCGCAAAGGACCATAAATCTTCCGCAAAACCTTTATCTCGAAAACTCGTAACGTCGACTCATCAGATGTTGTAATCGTCCATGCCTCTGCACCATATAGCAGGGCGCAGATGATAAGTGACTTGTAGAATTTGATTACAAATAGCACCTGTTGGCAAGAATTATTCTGCGTTGAATTTCGAGACTGACGTTTTTGTTGGTGTTAATGCTAGTTCCAAGATAGACGAAATTAACTACGACTTCAAAAATAAGGCTGTAAACAGGGACGTCGGAGCCAAGTCGCGACTGGGACGACTGTTTGTTTGATGACTGAAGATATTTCGTCTTGCCCTCGTTCAGTACCAGGTCCATTTACTTCGCTTCTTTGTCCAACCTGGCGAAAGCAGAACTAACGGCGCGGTTGTTATGTCATCATCAGTGGGTACGCCAGCAGCAGTACAGTCTTCAGTTTCAGTTATTTTCTCTAGGAGTAGATTGAAGAAGTTGCACGATACGGAGTCGCCTTGTCTGAAACCTTTTTTGATATCGAACGGCTCGGAGAGGTTCCTCCCGAACCTGACGCAGCTTTTGGTATTGCTCAACGTCAGTTTACACCGCCGTATAAGTTTTGCGGGGAGACCAAATTCAGCAATCGCGGCATAAAGGCAGCTCCTTTTCGTGCTGTCGAAAGCAGCTTTTTCACGGGTCTTTTCCAAGATTTGGCGATTGGTGAATATCTGGTCGATTGTTGATAGGCCAGGTCTAAAGCCACACTGATAAGGTCCAATTATGAATGGTGGAAATGGAAAAAATGTTGATAAATAAAAAAGTAATTAACGTTATTTTTTTCATAACATTGTCAATAAATTATTGAAAATTATGAATCTATTAGGTACGATGGCCAGGCGTTTTGTGAACATTTAAAAAAAAAATTAAGCAAATCGGTTGAGTAGTTCGCCGGAATCATGTCCGCCAATTTAAAAAAGTGTGTTTTGAGAAAAACGCGTTTAAAGTTTGAGGTGTGCACCCTGAGCGCTCCGAACGTCGAGCGGTATTATTAGTTTTGGGCCTTTTTCGAAATCTTCCAATGGTAAAGTGGGTTTCTACATAAATTCTAAGGGTATAAGGGAACAGAAAATGCACCAAAAAAAAAATAGAACATTGAAAAAAGATTACCCTACTGACCCCTTAACGAGACTCCTTCTATCGGTAAACAACTTGACTGCTGATGGATGCTAAATAAACATTGAAAACGGCCCTAACTTAACAAAATTCAAAAATTGTGCCAATTTGATACCGCAACACTTGAAGTTAAAAAGTGTGCAGAAATAGCAGAAAGTATAGACGATCACATGTCACCGTTTTCAAGTGGTGGGATATCTGATTGTGAAAAAATGTTGATTGTTATGTCACCAAAACTAAGGCACCGCTATTCTTATTAATCATTTCACTACTGTTTTTTTGCTATGAAATTTGTAATTGTTGTGATTAGTACTTCGCACTCCGAGTATAACATATGTAGATAAACCTCAATTATGAAATGAAATAATAAAGTAATTAATTAATGCGATCGATTTTTTTGTTTTTTGTGTAATTGTTTACATATGTATGTTAATTTTCTGTTTGGTGTAAAAAAAGCGCTGCGGGAACGTTTAGTTATAAAAAATAAACACACTTTGGACAAAGTGTGCTGATAACAACCAATATTTAATAAGCTACTAGACAAACTTCCTTATGTACCTAACTTTGCCTTTAAAATATAAAAGCTAATATTTTTTTTAGAATTCCTTATCTTAGCTATTATGATATAATGTTTACATATATTGTAAATATAGTTATACATTACATTTAAGCCCACTGTGCGTTGGCAGGTTAAACGCTTTAGTCGGAGCGTAAATATTGACGCATTTATGCAAACACACTCAAACTCGCTTAGACGTGTGTATGTGTGCCATGAGGTCACTGGTTTGGTTTCATGGATTTGCATCAACCTTACATTTTAATTAATGGCAAGTGTTGTAATTACTGCAACAATGTAATTAATATACTCAAAATCGCCACTCTTCATTTATAATTATTTTGATTCATACTTTTCCGCACATTTCGTATTTTTGTATATTTGTATAAAGCACTTAACTGCTTTATGTGTTTAGGCATAGTTGCTCCAACCGTTAAAGGTCGCGCTGCAGGTGGCTGGGCTTTGAAGTTGTAAACGAGACAGAAGGAGATTTGTACGAGATGATTTAATGTGTTAAAGCAGGTTACGTACTGTAACATAGACAAACAAAATTTTGTTACGCTTTAGAACTAAAAATAAATATGAATATACATATATAGTATGTCGTAAAATATGTGCAATGCAAAATAAAAGACAAGAAAAAACGTTAACTTCGGCGGCACCGAAGCTAATATACCCTTCACAGGTGCATTTCTTTTAGTAACTATGTGTTCTGTTTGTATGGTAGCTATATGCTATAGTTAACCGATCTGAACAATTTCTTAGGAGATTACATTGTTGCCTTAGAAAATAATCTATACCAAATTTGGTGAAGATACATTGTCAAATGTGAAAGTTTTCCATACAAGAACTTGATTCCGATCGTTCAGTTTGTATGGTAGCTATATGCTATAGTTAACCGATCTGAACAATTTCTTAGGAGATTACATTGTTGCCTTAGAAAATAATCTGTACCAAATTTGGTGAAGATACATTGTCAAATGTGAAAGTTTTCCATACAAGAACTTGACTCCGATCGTTCAGTTTATATGGCAGCTATATGTTATAGTGGTCCGATATCGGCCGTTCCAACAAATGAGCAGCTTCTTGAAGAGAAAATGACATTTGTAAAATTTCAAAACGATATCTTAAAAACTGAGGGACAGACGGAAAGACGGACAGACAGACAGACGGACATGGCTAAATCGACTCAGCTCAACATACTGATCATTTATATATATATATATACTTTATAAGGTCTCCGACGCTTCATTCTGGGTGTTACAAACATCGTGACAAACTTAATATACCCTGTTAAGGGTATAATAATAATTTTACTCAATAGGAAGTTCTAAGTAGCCTAAGCATGAAAATAATTCAACGGCACATTGAGGATTATTAGCCCAGGGCCATGTAATCAAGAGAGGGTGACTAATAAAATAATCATAACTAAACAACTATCCCCACTGGGAAAGGATACGAAAAACGAATAAAAAGAAATATGATGTTTAATAGTTCTCAACTAAAGCTAACACAAAAGCAAATATTAATAATTATCGTTGCTTATTCAAGTACATGTGCACTCTACATTTCCATTTGTTACAACTCGTAGTCGGCGGAGTCCGGCAGCTTTATATATTCGTATACTACAGGTGTTATTCATTGAGGCGAAACATTCGAAAATCTGGAAATGCTTGTATGTATGTATGTGCAAATATACGAATAAGTACAATATATAAATATATACATATATCCAAGTATATGCATACACATACAGTGGTGGACCTTTAATTACAAACGATCTTCAAAATTAGTGCCAACATTTTTTAAGGTTATCAATATGTGTTTTATTTTGTAGAAAGCTATTTATAGAGTAAACATTCAACATTCTTTTTAACCAAAAATCGTGAAGTTGCGGAGCTGTCTTATTCAAATAAATTGAGAGTATTTGCAATATTTGTGTTTAAGGACGCAAGTACATTATGATTATACAGGGCTTGTCCAGAAAATATTAGGACTGAACCGATTTAAAAAAATTTATTGAACCAATCGTTACAATTGTTTAAAAACTTTCAAAATAGGCTCCTTCTGCGTCGATGCAGCGGTGCCAGCGCGATTTCCAAGCATTGAGGACATCACGGAAGGCATTCTCCGGAATAACCTTGCTTGGATTCCCTCTTTAGTCAAAATGCTTGCCTTTATAGGCCTTTTCAGGCAAGGAAACAAAAAAAGTCCGGGAGGCCACATCTGAGCTGTAGGGCGGCTGTGGAAGCATTGGAATTTCGGCCTTGGTTAGGTAGCTTTTCACAAGAAAGACGGTGTAAGCCGGGGCATTGTCGTGGTGCAACTTCCAATCGGCTGCTATGACTCGTTGGACCCGATTGACCCTTCGTTTGAGACTCTTGAGTACTTCCACATAAAACTTGGCGTTTACTGTTTTTCCAGGGGGAAAAAATTCATGGTGGACTATGCCTTTGATGTCAAAAAAGACAATGAGCTTCGTTTCACTTTGGATTTGCTCATTCTTCCCTTTTTTTGGGCGAAGATACGCCGGCATGTGTCACTCGGAAGATAGCCTCTTTGTTTCGGAATCATACTCAAAGATCCATGACTCGTCACCTGTCACGTTATTCAAACGTCTCTGTCGCAGATTTACCGAGTTTCACACAGAATTTAATCGCGTACCTCTGCTATAACGAACGCTGCATTTTCAGCTTGCACCACTCACAGGAACACGACGCGCGAAAATGTTTGTCCTGACTCTGCAGGTGCTCGGAGACAACTTTCCAGACAAGCTCTGTACCTCACACACTGACCGACTTATTCGGCTAAAGTCTGCAAGAATAATGGAAAGAGACAGAGTTTCATTAAAGTAATCTACATATTCTCCGATATTAGAAGTTCGACAATACTTAATTTAGATAGAAATATTGATTTTTAACAAAAAGGTTCAGTATTATCAGGATAAGCGGCACATTCAAGTACAAAATTTTAATTGCAATAATATATTTCACACATTGGACGATATTTTCGGTAAGGAGTCAGCCATAGGCACCGTGGTCCACTTATTCGGCATATGTGGACTTGAAAGCTTTTAATCCGATTTCGACTATTTGACATTGACAGTATTTTTAAATTAAATACCTTGGAAACTCTATTTATGCAAAGTTTTATTCCCAAATCTTTGTTAGTACTTGATTTGTATAATGTTATGTGAAGTTATGGACACAAATGGAACTCAAAATTGGGACATTACTGGTAGTAAAAGAATTCGACCTCTTTAAGTTTGGCCGTTATAGCACTAATGGCTTGTGAGATCTTTTCATTAAAACTATTAGGAGGAGGGCACTTTTTGAGAACTTTGAGCCCACTGAATCCGCTATTTTTTGCGCTCTCCTGCATCAAATTATAGTGTGTCTTAATTTTGTCTTACTCCAATCTACACTACCAAACCCTTTGCTGAAATACAAAATGTGTACCAAGTTTCATTGCGATATCTAAATTTTTACTGAAGTTGTCGCTGACATGAACGGACGATCACCCTTACGACAACTCTTAACACCAGCTACCTACAGTCAAGCTCATAATTCTAAATTCAGATCTGTGCTGTTAAAAACTGGATCGTCTAAAAACAAACAATTACCCAGAAGCGGAGTAGAAGAATAATTGTTTTTCATCAGTGTAACTCCAAGCAACACACAGTAACGCCTTAGAAGCCCTGTGAAGTTAGAAGGTTCTTATACATCCACCTTATAGTTCCTCCTCTTTTCCTGCCTATGGCGAGTGAATTTGTTGGTAAATATTTCGATGAAATGTAAGCATGGAAGTTGTTTCTATCTAGAAGACCGCCACTGTTTATTACATACATATATACCTAGCAAGTTAGTAAACAGTTAGTGGTAGTATTGTCTTTATGGCCATTAATTATTTCAACTACCTTAAGTTACTGATTCACTATGCCACACATTAACGATGTAGAAACACAAAGTACTTTTTTTTGTTGATTGTCGCCAACAATGGTTAATGAAGTAAAGGTTTTTGTGCCACAAAGTCTAGATAAATAAAACATTGACAATAAACAATAATAACAACTTAAAGGCAAAAAACAAGTGCAACGATGCGTTGACTAAAAATTCTTGTACATATACATACTACATACATACTTATATGCTCATACATATTTACTTAGCTATATATTGCGACTTATATAATCAAAAATTAAAACAAAGTCAAAGCAATTAAGTTGAAAACTGTGAACAATACACGTTTAAAAGTGACTCAAATGTATAAGTATATATGTATGTACTATATGTGTGGATATGCACTTGCTTATATAATAATACTGTGGCGTAGGCACTGAAAGTATTCGAGGGGGCTAGAGATAAAGGTTAAAAGGGAATTGAACTTTTAAATAATTAGTAGCACATTCGTTAAAGAAGGTCATCGAGAAGAAACTATATAACACATTCTTTATACTTCAAAAATAGCAAAAAAATTTGTTGGGAATAGCAATCATAAATAATTGGATACGGGACGAGCAAAATAAATACCTCACGAACTCAAAATCCACCAAACGAGCTGTTGACATCGGGAGTCCAACCCATAGCCACGTGATTAACTGCAACTGCACTGAATCTAGAGCGAGGAAGGAAGTAAAGCTAGGTTGTCTACCTAGGGGTAATCGCTATTTGAAACGCTTTCTTTGGTTGCAAAAGGAATTAAATCTTTATATTCCATCATAGCGGTAGACCAGTGTAACATTATACCTTTAATTTAAAAAAAACGAGTGTTTTTAGACATGTGGAATGAAGCAATTCTTTTTTTAGGATGGGTAAATGGCAGGCTTATATCGTATACATTTATTACCAAAATAAAGGCCGGTTCACACGACGAATTAGGCGCTGTGTTCAATATTCGCTCAACAGAGTCAGTAATTCGAGCAACCACGCATTAATTTCGCATCATGCTTACCTACTTGAGGGGTTAATTCGCATCCTCAGAGACGCACTGAAGACGCTATTGCTTCTGTGGAGCAGACAATTGAAGAAGACCCGAACGAATCTATCCGCCATAGCGCGGAACAATTTGAGCTGAGGCCATCCACTTTGTGGAAGATTCTTGGTTCAAGGACCCGAAACAAGATGGCCAGAATGAAGATAATTCGCCGTTACATTCGCAGAAAGTCACTGCTTAGTGTGATCTATGGGCAGAGAGAATCTTTGATCCATATTTCTTCAAAAAAGGAGACGGCCATAACGTTACAGTTAATGAGGAAACGCAATAAAACCATTAATGACTTTTTTCTTGCCGTAATTGGAGGATGTTGATGCGGATGACCTTTAGTTCCAACAAGACCATACAGTCATACATCATTTTCTTGAAGAAAAGTTTTAATGAGCGCATTATCTGTTGTCGTGGGCTTGTGGCGTGGCCTCAAGATAGTGCGATTTAACAACGCTGGACTGTGCTTTGTGCGGTTATGTGAAGTCGCTTGTGAACGCGATTGACCACGAGACGACTGACGACTTAAAAGAGAATATACGGCTTTATTGCTAACATACGTACTTGTATAAGTGGTCGAAAATTGGGCCTGTCGGCTAAAATTTTATCATTTCAAAACAAACAATCTTTATAAGGTAAGTTCTTGGTCAAAACATTAAATTATAAGCGTACCTTCTGTCGCCACATGTCTAAAAAAACACATTTTACAAAAAATTTTGAAAAAACACAAAGTCAACCCATAGAAAGATAGATTTGATTAGATTATGATAACACTAATTTGCTGGAAAAGCAGAGAAGGAAGAACATGTGATTTCTTCCTTTTGTATAGCAGGTAACTGAAATGAGAATATTTCTTGTTTATGTGGCCTCTGGTATAAAGTTAAGTAGTAATTGTCTAAATTTCCGATTTGAATACCAGCCGAGATGCTTAATTCATGCTTTACAGAAAAAAATCGGCAAAAAAAATCAAATAGTAAATTCCAATTATTCACAACATATGGACATCGTTCCGTAGAGCTCTCAGGATTTTTAAGAATTGTGACCAATAAATACTTTATTTTTTGCTGAAACCTTTTAGCTATTGTTATAATGTAAATTCTTATTTTATAAGACTTCTTCATTATGTCTTTAACTGCATCCCTCTTTAGAGAGTTTTTCGTTTCACCTCTTCACGGCCTATACAGGTGTGTGTATGTACGAGAATACATGTATTTAGGTGGATTTGCAGCACGCTTATGATCATTAAACGCTGTTTATTGTTGTTCTACCTCCAAACATTAACACTAATAACAAGTGCTGCCAATTATGCTCGGACTTATGTACATAATTGCGTTGCGTTTTGCAGTTTACGTGATCTTGTTTCGGTGCGGCCAGTGAACGGGCACGAAAAACTTCAATGAATTCAGTGTTAAAATGCTATTAAGCGAGTTAAAGCGCGGTCACTGGCTAATATAGCACAAACATACACACCTGCTAAAGTGTTTGTTTGTATTTCGCTAGTCGTTAAACATTATATTGGCAGCTTTCGTAAGCACATACATATAAACACACATATTTAAAATTTTATTTTTTTTTTACTTTTGTAATACTGCATTTTTTGATTTTTTCAATTGCGTGTGTTTCTCGCTCACAGCCAGCAAGCGTTATGTTCGACGACGAGAAACGTCAAAGCGGTTTGTGAATTCCAACAAGTCGGTCACTACTGCTGTAAAGTGCAACAACACAAAAGTGGCTTCTATTGCCAGAAACATAATTATATTCCAGTATAACTGTTAAATTCTAATTGTCAAGAGTAGAAGATTTTTATTATTAATAGAATTTGTGAGCAGAGGTTATGCTAACTTGTGGAAAGTGTGTTAAAAAAGTACTTAGAGACCGCAAAGACTTTATAAAACTTTTAAATAAAAACAAATTAGAAAAAAAATTTTGTAACAGTACTTGCGGTTGCCTAATTCTACGAAAAATATCTTCCGCTCATCTTAATAAATTATTATTTACTTGATGCTTCTGAAATTTTAACACATCGTGAGTGCTTTGTAAACGAACGCTATTGTAATACTTTGTGTCGCCTTGTAAACACTTTTTTTAATATAAATATAATCCACGTAACAAATTGGACTCTCAAACGAATTGACTTCAACAACGGTTACAGTATTTATTCTGGAAACTTCCACGTTTCAGCGGTCACTCTTCATGTGCTCTAAAATAGTGTTGTTGTATTATCGATCGAACGCATTTTATATATTTTAAATTGTTAACCAGACTTGTCCTTGCGCTGGCGGAAGCATTGCGTGCCACAATTGAATCCGATATTGTATGTGAGTGTGTCATTGTTTTTAGACGCTAATCATGGGCAATTCCAGCTCACTGTGTGCGGATAAGAATGCGGTAAGAAGCTACAATGACAATGGGTGAGTATATCAATAATTGAACTGAAATGAAACAAAATGAAACTTACTCATTATTAAATAAAATTTTCATGAACAGTCATCAGTTTAAGAACCAGGTGTTCATGTGGTCCAATATATTTTTCTCATATGTAATGTGTTGTGATCTGATTGCAAACCGTAGCGGAGTGCCTAGCTCTGAGTACTAGAAGCAATGAATTCTCGGATTACATAGACATCTATATTTTCTCAAACTAATACCAAAACTAAGCGTGCTTTCTATAAATATCTAACTTAAGTGAGAAGTGCAATTTTTGAAAGACGGAAAATCATCCGTTTCTCGAATTTTATGTTTCAACTTAAGTGGGAGTAGGATCCCATGTTTAACCATATTCGAGATTGGCGTATTTCATGTACATCCCCAAAAATACTGACTTAAGTCTTGTCGGCCAACTATTGAATTTTCGAGATTTGTACGACTTTCGCCGGGTAACAATCTTTCATTAGATTGCACAGTATGTTGTAAAATCAAGTTTCATCCATTGTCACAAAGCGGCACAGAAACTCTGTTGTCTTTACACATTGTCAGATTGACCTTCGAAAGTTGTCTTTTTTTATCGCAAAGTATTTACAAAGTGTATTTTGCTGAAAATTTATGGATAATATGAACAAGGCATTTCGTTGAGATATTCAACAAAATTTTAAGAATTTACGCGATGTTTTCTAGCGTCACCGTGCCATGTTATTGTAAACAAAAACAACAGAGTTATTTCGATAACTTGAAAAGTGTTGGAAAAAAATATCATGGAACTTAGTCGACATTCGTCGTGTTCTTACGTGAGTACCTGGTGCTTAAAAGCACATAGATTAAAACAATGCGTTGTCCAGCGCCCCAAGCAATACATGCTTTTTGCAAATATTATTTGGTTCCAATTGGTCAGATGTAAGGGATACCTTTTCCACCTTGGTCGGATTCGAGGTCGACCTAAAACCTCTGTCGTGCTGTGATTATACACCCAGCCTGAAATGAATTTTCAATTCTCCAAATCCAATTCCAAAGTTCAAGCTGAGTATTATAGCACTATTTCTGACAAGACTATGCTGAAATTTCGAAGAAAGCCAAAAAACAGACATAGTGCATATTGGATTTTAGTCGCCTCTTACAACATATATGTTACCATCTTAAAAATCTAACCCTAGCCAACCCCAAAATGACCTATGATATGTACATATATGTATGTGACCTGGTCCACGAAAAGGGAGCTAACGTGCGAAAACTAGTTTTCTGGGAAAAGCTGTTAAAAATAATCGTCAGTTTCTCGTTATCTCATTAATTGTTCTCCTTTTTTTTGACACCTAAGCCCCCTTTCCGTAGACCAGATTGATTGTCATATACATATGTATATATTAACTACACAGTTTTCGCTGATAACTTTGAATGTTTGACATATCCGGGAAAATCTGTCTCAATCAATACAACACAGCAGGAACAACGTGGGCTCAAAAGGGGTGAGACCTACTACGACAGCAAGCTCACTATTTGCTTGCTCCAAAGTTTTCAATTATCTGTCAAAATGACCTTGTCATAAACCATAGTCTAAATTAAATTTTAGAAGTGAGAAAGCATTCCAGAAAATGTATGGAACTAACCTGCTTTACAAATTAGCCTGCTTATTAGCTGGTTTTGAAGTAAATTTTCCTATTAAAATTAAGTAATATAGTATATGGATAATGCGGATCGTGATCAAATGCCAGCTGCTTTTTAAAATCTTCCAAAATTCACAGTCACGTATTTCTATTGATATTTTTGAAAAAAATTCCTGTTCTTTATGCAAAATGCGAAAAATAATAGTAATGTCGAGTTAATTTGCATAACCGCTACACAATTATATCCATTATTAAATATATATTACATCTCCACTAACTCACAACCTCGAGCATGAACGTGACCTTCGTTCACTGCTAAAGCTTTCAAATCGAACTGAAGCTGCAAAAAATAGCATAATATTAATTTCAAACACACAAATATCAAATTCGTATGCCATTCATAAAGTTCACCATGCGCCCCGCATTCATTCTTCGTTAACTCTGTTTACTATACGTAGATATACTATATTGTATAATATATGTACTTACGCCTAGTGACCTTGAGCAACTCTGATGTTTGTTAAAAATACTATAAAAATTACAGTATCATTTTATTGAAAGTATAAAATCTGTACTCAAATACAAGGAACGTTGAATCAGCTCATTTCATTTTGGAAACCTTCATTTTATAGAAGATCTCATTTATGATTACTATCACCATTTCAGCAAAATCTAACAGTGTTTTTATAATATCGCTTGGCGGACATGTGGGTCGATTTTACAGTAATGTAAAATGAACCATATCGGTTTGGGATTAAATTCTTGTTTTTTGACGGGAAACCGCGCAATGAAATCAATAACCGCCGGACAATGTATCCTGTGACGCCATCGTTTCATGATGGTCGACGAAGCATGGATCCACTGGTACACACCAGACTACAAGAAACAGTGGACCGGCGTACCTATTGTTGAAAAAGTGAACACATCAACTTATATGACATTATTGGAAAAAACGTTATATGAGAAATTGACATAATGTATTCCCATTTTGTTTATTGCATCTTGAATTGAAAATAGAAATGTTTCAATATACTGTTGTTAATATATCTCAGTAGTTTGTGACATATGTACAGTAATTCACGAGGTTATTAAGCATTTTTTACATATATGATAATGTCACACACTTTCACTGAGTTATATCAAGACATATACAGCTATGAGCAAAAATAGTAAGACTTTGTTCATAATTTAAATTTATTTTTTTATTCTTCAAAATCTCTATCGCGTCCAATACGCTTGTGCCAACATTTTTTCCATTCCTCGAAACACTCAATTTCCGGAATAGGCTTCAATGCCCGTAGCGATTCACCTTTATTGTCTACAATTGAATCAAAACGATTTACACGGAACGATCTTTTGAGTTTACTGAATAGCCAGAAGTCACACGGAGTTAAATCAGATGAATATGGTGGTTGCGGCACGATATTGGTTGAAAATTTCGGAATACACCACACATCGATACTCGAAGAAATCTTTATTTTTGACATGTTTTTCGGCTTCAGCCCCGATATTCGGCCTATTGATCGTCTGTTTCCGAGTCGTAAGCATAGATCTCTGATCATCGCCAGTAATAATATGTTTCATGACATTATGGTAGTCGGAGAGCATAGTTTCACAAACGTTAACGCGACTTTATTTTTTGAAAAAAAAGGGAATTTGGACTTTTTACTTTTCTTAGGCCCAAATGATCTTTTAAGATGATAAGATCTCTCACTGTTCATCGTGATTTCTCAAGCACCAATTCCTTTATTTTATTCACGCGTAGATTAGCAGTTGTTGTTGATGGCCATCCTGGACGTTGCTCGTCGTCAACACGTTCTCAACCCTCTTTGAATAATATGTATACGTACCAATCGAAACATTTGCTCGCGACAAACAATTATCACCGAAGGCCTTTTCCAAATTTCTGAACGTATCGACACCAGAAACACAAAATTTAATGGAACTTATTTATGGAATAATTTTTTCTTCTTCATCATTAATGGCGTAGACACCCCTTATGCGATTATAGCCGAGTTAACAACAGTGGCGCCAATTTTATATTCCAAGCGAAGCCAGGTCCTTCTCCACTTGGTCCTTCCAACGCAGTGGAAGACTTCCTATTCCTCTTTACTTTACTTCTCAATTGCCTACTTCGTTCAAAGTAGCACCTGTTGGTAAGAGTTATTCTGCGTTGGATTACGAGGCTGACATTGTTGTTGCTGTTAATGCTGGTTCCAAGATAGACGAAATTATCTACAACTTCAAAGTTATGGATGTCAACAGTGACGTGGGAGCCAAGTCGCGAGTGCGACGACATTTGCTTTGCTTCCCTATCCAGTCTGGAGAAAGCAGAACTAACGGCGCGGGTGTTAAGGCCAATGATATCAATATCATCGACGAACGCCAGCAGCTGTACACTCTTATAAACGATTGTACCTGCTCGATTAAGTTCTGCACCTTGAACTATATTCTCGAGCAGCAGGTTGAAGAAGTCGCACAATAGAGAGTCACCTTGTCTGAAACCTCGTTTGGTATCGAACGGCTCGAAGAGGTCCGTCAGATAACACAGCCGTATTAGATTTGCGTGGATACCAAATTCAGATATCGCGGCTTAATGGCAGATCCTTTTACTGCTGACAATAGCAGCTTTGAAATCGACGAAGAGATGATGTGTTTCGATTCTCCTTTCACAGGTCTTTTCTAAGATTTGGCGCATGGTGAATATCTGGTCGGTTGTTGATTTTCCAGGTCTAAAGCCACACTGATAAGGTCCAATCAGTTTGTTGACGGTGGGCTTTAATCTTTCACACAATACGCTCAATAGAACCTTACATGTAATGTTTAGAGAACTTATTCCACGATAGTTTGCGTAGATTGTGTCGCCCTTTTTGTGGATTGGGCAGACCACATTAAATTCCAATCGCTGATCATGCTTTCGTCCGACGCTTTGTTGTTCTACAGACGGGTAATTTCTTTTCGAACTTCTTCATGGTCGGGCAATGGAACGTCTGCTCCATCGTCATGGATAGGGAAATCAGGTTCGCCTTCTCCTGGCGTGATGCTTCCACTGCCATTCAGTTAGCTGGAGAAGTCTTCCCTCCATAATTTTAGTATGCTCTGGGCACCTGTCACTAGATCTCCTCTGGGGGTTCTACAAGAGTGTGCTCCGGTCTTGAAACCTTCTGTTAGTCGCCGTATCTTTTCGTAGAATTTTCGAACAATAACTCTGTCAGCCAGCTTGTCAAGCTCTTCATACTCACGCATTTCGGACTTCATACTCACGCACGTCTCACTTCCCTCTTCATCTCTCGGTATCTTTCCCATCCCGCACGTGTTGTGGTCGATCGTAACGTTGCGAGGTAAGCAGTCTGTTTTCTCTCCGTTGCGACATGGCACTCCTCGTCATACCAGCTGTTCTTTTGCATTATACCGAGTTGTTGACGAGTGCTCTCAGAGAGCAGGAGTGCAAGTCGAGTAGAAATTCGTTCGACTGTCTGTTGTGATTTCAGCTTCTTGACGTTGAATCTTTCTTGTGTTTGTTGACGTGCGTTTTTTGCTTTAGGACTTCGGAGCGTACGCACTTCTAAAGCACTGGAGACGTATCTTACGTCTATCATAACATGATCGATCTGGTTTATGGTTTTTTGATACGGAGACAGCCAGGTAGTTTGATGAATTTTCATATGCTGGAATCTAGTACTACAGATAACTATATTTCCGGCCCCGGCGAAGTCGATACCTTCTTTGCTCACCCTGTCGTTAAAGTCGCCAACCACAACCTTGATATCGTGGCAGGGGCAGCTCGCACAGGTGCGCTCCAAGCGCTCATAGAAGGTATCTTTGGTCACATCGTCCTTCTCTTCTGTCGGTGCGTGGGCTCAGATCAGCGATATGTTGAAAAATATTGTTTTGATAGGGATTTTGGCTAAACGTTCATCCACCGGGGTGAATGAAAGTACTCGGCGACGGAGTCTCTCTCCCACCACGAATCCCACACCAAATTTGGCCACTGTAGTAAATGACACGCATTTCTTCCACGACGGTGCTGTCAGCCTTCACTCCAACGAGGTCATCAACCAGCTGGGCAGATCTTCCCAATTAAGGACCGGACAAAGGGAGAGCTCCCATCCGAGGCTGTCTTCTTCTTTTCCTTGATAGGGTTTTTTAAGTGGTGGGTCCCAAACCCAGAACACAACCCCATGGAGGGGATGTTTCACCTTCTCACTTTAGTTCACCTTCAAACGGATGTTCTTAGGCTACCCAGAGGATACTTGGTCAAAGACCGGTAGTCGTGCCATATATAAAAGAATCGTTTCTGGCCACTCCCAAGTGAATGGCAATCAGAGGACTTTCGTCACTTCCTGAACTTCTACACATGACTCCATCCGTCCGTCCTTCAGTTTTTGATATATTTTGAGCACTCCTTTTTGCCTACGTAGACTCTCATTTGTCCGCCGTCGACATCGGACCATAGGATAAAGCTACTATACGAACTGAGCGATCAAAATGAAGTCTTTGTAAGGAAAATCTTTCTATCTGACAAGATACGAATACCTTCACTATTAGCATGGATTATTGTTCATTGCCATGCTATAATATTCGAATATATTGTTCACATCGGACCACTATAGCATATAGCTATCCTTGAAACCGACCAATAGGAACAAGTTCTCGTGGAAAACTTTTTTTTTTACAGATATCTTCACGAAATTTATTGTATCTCATTCACATATATGATGGGTCATAGAAACATTTATTTTATTACCATATTTTGATTCAGAAACAAACCATGAGAAATATTCAACCCAAAGGGGTTATATTTAATATATGGGTATACCAGGAGAAGGTCAACCATGGGATCGGAAGTCATTATACTAAGGATATGGGGTTTAATATCAGGTATAACCCGTTTTCAATAGACCTATATAGATATGTATGTATGTACATATGTATATATGCATATGTATGTATCTCAGTTGGTTTTAGATGTTACAAGTAAACTTTTATAAACTCTAGCAACATGTTGCAAGAGTATAAAAAAATTTGAGCGTTTGACAAGGGCTTAAACTTGTGACTACGTAGCAACTTTACTTACCACAAATTTTACTGTTTCTAAGAAATTGGATGCGTCACTTAGATATTGTTTAAGTTTTAAATATAATCAATTCATGTTTTTAATATTTCAGTAAGAATTCCAAAAGCTACTCGTCTAAGCGTTTATACGAACCTCTTAAATTGAAAATAAATCAGTAATGGAAAGCACTCGTAGAAAAAGTTTTTTTTTGCCAAAATTTTTACGCGCTAACAAACTTTCGCAGACGCTAAATAGTTCTTGTAAAAGCCCACACATGCGCACTACTCAAGTTGTTGGCCGAAATAAGTATGTATGTGCTCGCGTTTTTCTCTTAGCAAAACAATTTGCCTATACTCAAGAGCGTTGTGTTGATTTCCGAGTGTTTGAGCTTTACAGGTACTTTTACTCCTACTGTGTATAAATATATCTGTATTTTTGTGTAACTGTATGTGCAGAGAATATGAAAACCCTTTCAAGTGCATGTTTAAATATTTCCACTATTTTGTTTTGTTCGTCGTTCTGTTGACCGATGCATGAGAGCTAATCAGCACAGAAAGCGAAATGCGAAAATAGAAAACCAATAAAAGCAACGACACACAGAAACATATATATATATGTGAGGCTTGTAAACAAATCCCCTAGTTATGTTGATAAAGTACTATAGGAGAGTGCAAAGAATTATACAATGATTTTTTTCTTACACATACATAGTTGGCGCCGATTCAGTGGCGCACAGCCGGCGTGAGCAGTCAGTCATCGTTCTAATTTCAAACGTGAAAGTGAGCTGAGAAACGCTTTGACAATATTGCCAAACTAATAATTATAGTGAAATAAAAAGAATCTTCAAATATAAGTATTTGTGTATAATAATATACTATATAAGAGAATTAAAAATGCAATTGAAAGTGTTTAGTCCAATGCTGATAAAGTCGCGGCTTTTCAGTGTTGGTCTGTCATATAAAGCACGGTAAGTCAAAAAGGAATCCGAAAAAATTGCCATTATCACGCGAACTTACCACTTCATACTGCAATGAAAAGTGAACTGATCATTATATGTACATACATACATACATATGTACATACATACATACATATGTATGTACTTAATAAATAATAAAATACAAAAAAGTTTGATATTTCGAGACTCATTTCAATCAAGTACTACATACATATGTATATCTTACTGTAAAAGTTAATTTATTTTGCTAAATAAGTTAATTAATTAATGGTCACATATTGCCAGATTAATTTGCATTGCAATTATCTCCTTTTGGCCTAACTATACCGGGTGTAATACTGAACACATACATACATATGTATGTTTCTATAGTCTCTATAGTTGTAAATATGTATATACCATAACTTCTATAACAAAAATTTTGCTATTTAATCTCTTATCAGAAATCACCTGTTTTTGTTCGATTAAACTTAATTGCTTTTAAATTACTAAAAATCTATAAACAAGAACACTACATACATATGTATGTATGTACATATTTCATATCAGTTAATTACTTTTGCTGTTTTGTTACGAATGTGTGCAAATATTTATGTTCTGTGCTCGGTTCAACAAATAATGATTATTCGTTTCATAAACTATGGACGATTTCTCCGCTTATCACTTATCACGCCTGGAACAAATGCACTTTGTACTGTCAAGCTTAATTTGATTTTAATGGAACACAGTGATTTACAAAATTCACCGTTATTTCAATGATTTGGAGAATATATAATTTAATATTAATTTTCTAAAATGTGATTTCAATATTTATTTGGAATGAATTTGTCAATTTATTTATTACTAATGCATTTTACTTCAAGTCCATTACTTGAACATTTTCATTCTAATTGTTAAACTAATTTGTTGGACAAATTTTTCCATATGTACATATGTTGAATCATTGCCCAATCCAAGTAAATATTCAATTTTCCAGCCTTTTGGATAGTGGACAAAAATATATCTTCTGAGATAAAATATTATGATGTTCCAATAAAATATTAGAACATACATATATTCGATCAAATAATAAAAGTCCTCAACTTCTATATACAAGGGGCTTGCCCACATGTTTCTTGGATTCCTTTCCACATTTTTTTAACTTTGAAGACATCCGGAATATTCATCTTTATCAATAACCTCAAACTTTCATTAAGATGGGCGGTAAGCTATTGAAGGCCCCAACATAACCTCAACTCAATTAACTCAAAATCAGTCTTAGCGCAGGCTTTACTTCGCCTATAAGCGGCATATTTTTATATTCTACTTCAACTTCAATTCTATATATAGGACATCCAAGAAATATTTTCCGATTTTATCTTTAAGCAATTTATTTAGTGGAGAGTTCGCAGACAAGAATCTGAGTTGTAATTCTTTTGAGGCTGTCAGCTTTTCAGTTTGCATTTAATAAATTTCATTCTGTTTCTGATTGTGCATATTGTCATGATATGAAGTAACTGGTCTTTAAACTACTAAGAGCTAGAAGTGCCTTCTACGAAAGTAAATCTGGCAGGCCAATGAGCCACGCATAGACCAGTTTGCTTTTTGATATCATATGGAGTTCAGTGGCTAAGTCCAAGAGGAGTAATCATCCTTTCGGATGCCTACGCTTGACGCGAATTTTAACAGACTCTGCGGCCTCGATACCTCCTCCAGTGTATCATACCGTGGGGACACCAGGTGCTCACAGCGTAGTCTTGCCAATGCGGGACAAGTGTACAAGAGATGCTCCTTTGTTTCGCTGGTGCCCTGTTCTAGACATTTCGTGCCTTGTATATAGTCTTCTCGATCTGTCAGCCCTATCCATCATGTTCTTACAGTGTTTTCTATCGAGTGCCAATAGATACATGACTTTTGCAGTTTTGCACCCACGTAGCTCGTTCCATCGGGTTTTGATTTTCTCTACCATGCTTCTGTCTAGATCGTCCTATAGACAATGCATGGTTTTTCTAATGTTGATCACGTTTTCGGATGTTAACCTCACACCATTCTTGACAATCTCGTCCACTATTTCATTACCCTCGATGCCTTTGCGGCTTGGCATCCAGTAGAAGTGAAGGTGTTTGCTTCCCAAGACACTTCTGGCCGTTATCCGATACGAGGTTACTGCCTAGAATGCTGTTTGGCTGTCTGCGTAGGTTTTGTAGATTAGATTCCAGCTGCTCTTTGGCTATCCTTTTATACAACATGTTTTTACTTTTTTTTAGACTCTTCACAGGTGCATTTCTACTATAAGTATAACTAAACCTTGAAACGTAACAGACTAACGACTTGTTTGTTTATTCTAGCAAAGAAGATTGATGTAAACAATTAATAAATAGTTTGTTCGAATATTGTTGGATTATTTTGGACAACCTTGAAACTATATCAAATATCGTACAGATATTTTGCAAGGACTTGATTTTGACTGGTCAGTGTTTATGGAAGTTAGATGCTATAGTGGTCTGATTGCGGAGATTGTCAAATTTGAAATATATATGTATTTTCCCGAGAAGTCCGAAAGTTTGTCAGCACATTTTTATACTCTTGCAACATGCCGCTACAGAATATTATAACTTTGTTCACCTTACGGTTCTACGTCTCACTTTCTACTAAACGAGATAGATATAAGGTTATATGAATATATAGACTTAATTATGTGACCACAAGTGTATAAACGATTAGAGTGACGAGAAAATTTTAAATCCGGGTGACTGTTTGTCTGTACGTCTCTCCGCCGTCCGTGCAAACTGTAACTTGAGTAAAAATTTAAATATAATATCTTGATGAAAGTTGGTATGCGGGTTTCTTAGTACAAATAAAATTACGAGTTCGTAGATGGGCGTAATCGGACCACTGCCACGACCACAAACCGCCATCAACCGAAAACCTATAAAGTGTAATAACTAAGCAGAAAATTAAGTTATAAAACTGTAACTGTAACTCTGTTGGCACAGAGAATAGCTGTAGCAAGGGGCACGCGCCCTCTAATATGTTTAATTTACATATCTCCTAAACCACTAAAGCTACAACAATCAAATTTGCTGAGTACAAATCTTATAAGAACTTGTACCGACAGTGTGAAATCGGAGGATAACCCCGCTCTCTCCCCATGTAATGGTACTGCTAAAAACTTCTAAAATCGCAATAAATCAATAACTTAATACGCCATAGATATTTTACCTCCGAGATGGTATGAGAGAGTTTTATGGGAGCTAGTGTGAAAACGCTTGTAATATCCAATTGGCCCCACGTAGCGAAAAGAAGAAACGACTGGCGCGCTGTTGTTAACTCCGCTATAATCGCGTAAGCGGTGTCTACGCAAATTAAGAAGAAGAAGTGTGAAAATAGGAGAATGGGCGTGGCACCGCCCACGTTTTGTTCAAATCCCATATTTCGGGACCCGACCTATCGATTTCGTCCAAATTTAGTACGTAGCATTCTTCTTATATTCCTATGTCACAGTGTGAAATCGGACTAAATGAAAATTCCCTTAAAGTATGCCAAAATTGTTCAAGGCCCTAGGTACCGAATATGTGAATCCTAGTATCTATAGTTGACTTTTGACCGGAAATATCATGCAATGTGTAAAATATACAATTGAAATCTAGACAGAATCCTTTCGTGAGAATAGTAATTCTGTGTATCAAAAATGGCATGAATCAGGTCAATACTTCCTCGAGCACCCATGACTTTATGCTGGATATATCGGCCAATAAGGTATTTCCCTGGCTTTGATTCCGGCATGTTGCAAGAGTATAAAATGTTCGGATGCACCCGAACTTAGCACTTTCTTACTTGTTCAAGAATAAATTCCTATCTGGACACTTGAAAACATCAAAATTTGCTAAGATACAAAAAAAAATATTTGTTTGTTTTATTGTGTAATTATAAATTTGTATATGCTGTTAATTACATATATTTAATATTTTATTTAAAAAGCCAAAATAATTTTTATCTACCAAAAACCAAACAAGTTCACATCATTATAGTAAGTACATACATATGTACAACATGTTTTTTAGCTACGGCTGTCTTTTTATCAAAAATATATACCAAAGCGTTTAAAAGTGTGAATTACACAACGAGTGGCGCGAATTTATCATAAACCGCTTTAATTTAATAAATACAAAAATACATAACTATGTAGCCGCTGTTATTCATTTTCGCACAATACATACACATATCATAACACGCGTCTAACAATTTAGCAATTTTATCTGCTGTTGTGGTTTTCTCTTTCTCTTCTCACACACACATATGTTTTGTTCGCAGCGCACCGCTTTATCCGACCGCCAGCAATTCATACAACCCTTCCAATGGCCAGGTAACGCCGTACGAGCATTATCGGCAGCAACAACAACAGCAGCCAACACAAAACACAATGTATAAAACAACAATTCCAGTGAATGAACATTGCCAAAGCCAACAACAACAACTAGCGACCACGGCCAACAGCTGTCACTGTAGCAGCGGCAACGGCAACGATAGTGGAGCTTTCGTGCAATCAGCTGTTGGTGGAGCACAGCTGACCAACAACAACACTAGCAACACTAGAAACAATGACGCAACGAATGCGAAACAACGCGCAATCGGAGTCCCCATGTCTACGCAACATTGTTGCCACGCCACCGACAATAGAAACACTCTTGTCTCCACGCAAGCACAGTATGCTCACCACAGTAGTAGTCAAGCGAGCAATAATCATAC
The DNA here is from genome assembly GCF_016617805.1 of Bactrocera tryoni. NCBI lineage: Eukaryota > Metazoa > Arthropoda > Insecta > Diptera > Tephritidae > Bactrocera > Bactrocera tryoni. The sequence continues at coordinate 42,094,993 of NC_052499.1, forward strand.
GACTACATTAACAACAACGACAACAACTGTCGAATACGAGTTGTCAAATGGCATAGCAAAATTGAGTAAAATCAGTACGAGTCGAGTCGCCGCCGAACAGTCGTCGTTGCCGTCTCATTTATTGCAGACGCAGCAAATAATATCGTTTAAGAAGGAACAAGAAGTCAATAGTTTGACGGAAATCACCACAAACACAAGCAATCAAGTCAAATTGGAAAAAGAAAAGGAGCAGCAACAATTATTGCCACCGTTATTATCCTCAAAGGCATTACAGGAACTAAGTGAAAACGTCGAAGCTTTAAATAGCTACAATAATTGTAATAATTTACTGACCAGTGTACCGAAACAACAGTTGAGAAACTATAGCACAATGGCCGAACCAGTCCAACAATCGAAATGTTTTTCGCATAAAACAAATTTGGCCCAGGGCGATGATGCGGAGGTGCCCGGCAAAGTGAGTGGCTTGGAACGCTTGCATCAAAAGAAATACAACAAGGTAAGTGACGAGTGAAAAAATGGGAGTCTCAAAATATTTTTTTTTTGATTAATTTGCGATTTGTGTATAGAATAAATTGAAAAATTGTTCGTGCCATAAAAGTGAAAGAATTATTTAATCAAGGATATTGAGCATATTCGTAGCAGGAAATGCCGCTGTGCATATGTATGTGTGCAAAGTGATTCGCGAATGGAAAATTACCCAACTGGCAATTGGTTGAAATTGGTTGTGGCCTGCGCTTGCAGGCTGCGGTACAGGCAATAGGGGTTGCAAATAAAACTTTTTCGCTACAGCAGAACGCTCAAAATTTTTAACTCAAACAAATTGTGTAAAATCTCCGCTGGTCATTATTTTGGTCGATTTCATTAAAAATCGATCAAATGTTGTATATTTTGTGAATCATTTTGCATGGTGTCCTTTTGCCCTTGTTCGGACTAAGTAACTTTTGTGACACACCGGTTAGCTTTTCCGTGAGCGTAAAATACTGTTCACTTCTAGTAATGTGTGTATCGAAATGCGCGCTTATGTTAGGCACACTTGTGTATAATTACTATCTGTTACTACACTACGCCCCAGTAATGGTGAACCGCATTACTCAGCGCAAAAGTCATGCCACTTTTTCGATTGCTCTGTGCGCAGTAGCGTCAATTTATACGTGAGCATAGATAAAAGGTGATTTTTAGGAGCGAATTTTTGTAATAAATTAAAGTAAAGTTTGATGGTAAATTATTTACAAGAATTACTGAATACATTTTAATAACCAGGAATCAGAAATACTTCTAAAATCTTTTTGAACATGAACGGAAGTTGTGAAAGCTGTTCACTTTTGGGTTATTTTAATTTTTATTAAAGTTATTTATATACTGATCAGTATGAGATGTTCAAGCAAGCAAATAACTACGGCAATATTGCAACCCTGATGTTTTTTTGCAGATACTCAGCTGATACTTAAACAAATATTTTGCAAATATTTTGCGCGGCGTGCAGGTGCATTGAAGAAGTGAAGTTTAAGAAGTCTTAAAAATGAATTTTTAATAAATTTAACAGTAGATAACTTGGTGGGTAGTGGGTAGAGTGAGTGTAGTTTGCTTCTTAAATACAGAAATGCAAGGAAACAAAGTTGTTTGCGTAAAAAAGTGGCTTATGACTGAAACTTTAAAGAAGGGGGCAATAGTAAAACTTCTTTAAAACAATTCGATTTTATCCTCCAGATATATATTTATCACATTTTCGGATGTCTCGTGAAACACAATTAATGATAATAGTTAGTTATAAACAAAAATAAAGAGCGATTTCGCTTGCCTCATTTTTCCATCATAAATTTTGTTAATGCCAATTTTGTCGACCGTTTCTCGAACGTTTGATATTTGCAAAAGTTGCTACATTTTTGCGTCGAATATGATGCTTTGCAATATTGCCGCAGTGATTGAGACTCGAACATCCCCTATCTGTAATTATTTGTATTGCCTATTGGGCCTAAACAAATTTTAATTATTTTTATTTTATTTTTAGAATAAATATCGTCCGAAATGACGAAGAAAAACTTGTAGTTATTGAGCTCTTAATATTAATATTAGCAGATGGCGCATTTTGATTTTAGATTTTCCATATAAACAATGCTTTGAACAAGTTATTGATAGACTTATTTGTTAAAAATTTCAAGATTTACAAAAACGAATTTATTTTTTATATCGCTCCAACTTATATCGCTCCAACGTTAAATCGTAGACAATAATTTTTGCAACTTTTTCTATGTATGCACAAAATAATGCCTCAAAATCATTACATAACTTATTTTATGAATTTTATGAATTTTATTACTTTTTAAAGTTTTGTTTTCATTTAGCGCGATTGAAAAAGATCGTAAGAAGACATTTTTTAATAACGTATTTGAAAGTATTAGAAAGATTAGAAATTTTTACTGTATATTTGTACAATATCTTTACACAAACCAAAATCGGATTAGCTACAAAATCTGGGAGTCGAGAACGACTGGATCAAATTTGTAGATATCTGAGTTTTTGAATTCGTCTTCGCTCCGAATAGTAGCACAATTATTAAAATATCTAGAAGATTGACTTAAAAACAAAAAAGATCTGAAAAGGGGAAAAAATACCTTAAATTGTCAAAGTGATTAGAGAAATTCGCCAAGCCAGCTAATATACAATTTAAAAAATTTAAAACTATCCGGTAATGTTATATTTAATAATGTTAATTCTATAAGCTAAAATTATTAACAACACTATTTTAAGGAATTTTTTCACTCACATACAAATTTATCAACTTAAAATTAATATAAAATCTTCAATATTCTTTAAGCCGCTTCTCTTCAAAAATAGCACCCTCTTAATCTATCAGCTGTTCACAATTAATACTCTCAAAAACACATACCTTTACATAAACATACATACATATACATGAAATTGCTCTCTGTTTTGATATTATGCACGCTCTCCTTTGAAAAAAACTTGCTTGAATTGCAAATAATGCGGTTGAAAAGCAAAAATTGCAAGAAGAAGAATGGATCGAAAAAAAACTTTCTACAGCTAGATACTGTACGTCATCTGTAGAAAATATAATAATGCTTTGAGTATGCGAAAAGATATGAATCGCAAACACGCATACATATGTACATACACGCGCAAATATATGTAAGTACATATGTATGTACATACATTTGTAGTTTGTGCCATAATTTCATTGTCACTCAAACCCAGCGTGATTAAGCCCATACAAAAAGCGCAATCAAATTTTTTTATAATCAAAAACGGCAAATAAATATCTACTAATGCTGCATGTGCAGACATTAAATAATCTAATGTTAAATCTAAGCGCCACAGACACGACATCTTTAACATATGATTGGCATATAAAAATACATATGTATATACATACATACATGCATATATACAAATGTATGTATATGTGTGTGTAATTGCGGTAGTAGCTATTTAAAACATATGTATACTCGCATACGGACATAATTTCTTTAGTAATTAATTGCATTGGTTTTATGCAAAAATTTGTTTGGTTTCCTATGCGAGTGCTGACGTCACTTATTCATAGAAAATCCAGCTTTTAAAGGATGAAGAGTGATTTAATTATTTAGTCTATAAAATAATCAATAATAAATTAGAATTTAACGCTTTGTCATTGTTATTTTGACACATATGTATGTATGTATGTATGTATGTACATATAAACATCTGTGCGTACTACATACTTACATATGTATATATGTACATAAAATCATATGACAAATGACTAAGTTGACGCAAAATGACGAATATTTCTTTCTAAAACTTCTAATGTCAGCTGATAACCTTTAAAACAACAAATATCTGTATTCGGGAAAGGCAGACTATTAAATACATATGTATGTATGACATGCATATGCTAATTTCGACAAATATATGTTTGGCGTCACGACTCAGCAGGTCATACATAAGTACATATAGCCACATGTACATGTATACAAACACTTTTTAAATTTTGACCGAAAAACGAAGTTGAATCGATTTCGTAGTAACTGTGCTACATAACCGAGTTGTATGCATGTATGTTTGTGTATGCACAGCTCCTAAATAGCTTGCATACTTATGTGAGCATACATTCGGTTATGTCACCTTGTTAGGGGTCAAAGTTTCACGCACGAGTTTGTTTGCGCCACTTGTTGGCAATTTAAACATTCACACACCAATGCGTATTCAATAAAAAAAACAACGTTAAATAAATATGCATGTACTATATAATATCTCCATCATCTCATTAGATATATTGTGTGCTCTTTCAAAATTTCACGAAATTAGGCAAAATCATATACATACATACATATGTATGTGTTATTTTCATTCACATGACTCGTCATTGCTTCCAATTAATGATATCCATTATATTTTTATGCATTTATTTGTGTTATTTGGGATTAGAGGCACTTTATTACTGGAGTAGAAATTTCAATAATTTTATTAGGCAAATGCATATAAAAACCAATTAATTTTAATAAGAATAATTTGGCTTGATTTTGTACTGCATACATTTATAATTTGGAAAATGAAATTCTTTCTTCTCTTAAAAATTCATAATGATAGCGACTGATGCCAATTTAAGTCTTGTAGGACCGTCACTATAAGCTTTTATGCGCATTGTATTCGGGAGTAGTTCCCCTGCAGTCAAAGCTACCCTTCAAGTGGTCCATCCGTTGAGTCTAATTTTCGATGACTCGTTCGAGCTTTCCGACTGGTAACTGACGAATGAAATGCGGGGTATTTCGCCCGAATCGAAGCGGGTTTATCCGCATAGACTTTCGACTATACATATTCCCACAGAAAAATGTCAAAAACGTGAAATTATCTGCCTACCGAAATATTCTCTCAATAAATCCATTGATTGATGCGATCCAAATGGTACCAAGATCACGAACTTCAATTTCAGGCACCACATGATCTGTTATCATGGCGCGATAAAGGTCGCCATTGACGGTTACGTTCTCACCGGCATCATTTATGAAGAAATATGGACTGATGATTCCACCGGCCCACGAACCATACTAAACTGTTTTTTTTTGCAATATGAAATGGCAGCTCTTGAATCTCTTCAGGTCGCTTTTCGTTCCAGAAATGAACAAAATTTGGTCTGAAAACGTGGGATCTTCTTGGAACTTAAGATCGAATATTATCCAATAATGAATGCTGGGTCGCAAGATTGGTGATGTTGATGCGAATAGTCCGCTTAGTAGGGCGATTAAGTTGACCAGCGATTTGAAAAAGTACCTTTATTTGCTATAATACCCTTTACAGGTACATATCTGATGCCATACAAGGATATAAAAAGATATTTAGCTTGATATTGATCGGTTAGTTTGTATAGCCTCTATATACTAAAGTGGTCTGATCTGAACAGTATATTCGACGATTGTAGCACTGTCTTTAGTAATAACCCATGTGAACTTTCATCAAGAAATCCTTTTAAATGCAAACGTTTTCCATTCAAGAACTTGATTTGAATCTGTCAGTTTGTACTACAGCTATATGCCATAGTGGTCCGATCTGAAGCTTGTAGCATAGCATTGAACAATAATCTATGCCAAATTACGAGAAGATATCTTGTCAAATAATAAAGTTTCTCATATAAGAACTTTTCTGACAGTGAACTGCTCGTTCAGAGTGTATGAAGCGCCACACAAAGCCACAAGTATTCCTAGGAATAATTAATATGTAATCTTTATATAAGTATCTATATTCAAACACACAATAAAATCTTCATTTAGCAATCGTGCGTCACTAAAATAATTGATTAATTATTTTATGCATTACGCAAAGTATCTAAAAGTAGCGTTAAATTAAACAGAGAAAAGCAATTTTTCACTTATCAAAGCACTGTATTTGCTTTCGTTTATTTTGCTTCCACTTCAGCACTTACATATCTCTGTATAAATGTACATGCATATGCTTGAATATTTATGAGTTTATCTACATACATAAGTACATTAGTATACACTTAGCATTGAAAATGAAAGTAGCAAAATTATCTCAGCAACTGTTGATGTTATAGTATTATGGCAATATTATTTTATCTCACTTGTTTACAACTTTTAGTTTATTCTAGAAAAAGATGGAATATTTTTATCGCGTACAGTGTTATGCACTGTACATTGATTGCAATTTTATTTTTGAATTCTATATAACAGTTCTGTGGTTGAGAATCGGCTATCCCACATACTGTTCAGACAGAGCAACTTGCTTCGACACTGTCTATGAAACTCCATTTTAAATTATATTCTCGGATTCTTAGCGTATCTGGCAATGAAAAAAGCCATCGAAAGAATTTCAAAGAGGAACTGAGAGATGTGCAAACATAAAATAATTTGTTCCTAGCAAGATGAACTCAGCATCCCAAAAACAGAACCCGGGCACACTTTAATCAAACCAATTTAAATATCAAGGTACCTCTATATATTATATATGTACATATATAATATTAGATCTATACCTACAAGTATTGACAAAAATTTTCCCTAAGTAGATCCGTATCCTGTATACAACTGTCTCATCAGTTTTTCATAAAAGTTCAATTGTCCAACAGATTCACTTCCTCGGCTTTTTGTTGCCCTATATAATTTCTCTAAAAATCCTTAGCCATTACAATCATGTTAATGTTTATCTAATTTTGCTTTCACTTGTTATAAGCCACGACTACCCGTGACCATTGCAAACACAAAATTTCAGTAATAACACCAACAAAAATGTCAGCCTCGAAATCCAACGCAGAATAACTCTTGGCAGCAGGTGCTACTTCGAACTGAGTAGGCAATTGAGAAGTAAAGTTCTCTCTCAACGAAAAAAGACCGAATTCTATAAGTCAGTCATCATCCCCGTCCTGCTACGTTATACGACGACATTGGCATAGTTCAGCGAATTAAAAGACAGCGGCTACGCTGGCTAGGTCATGTCGTCCATATAGATGAAAACACTGCAGATGTGAAAGTAGTACCTGCCAGGGAAAGCAGAGGAAGAGGAAGACATCCACTTCATTGTAGAGATCAAGTGGAGATGCACCTAGCCAAAATGCAAAAAGAAGACACAACTGGCGCGCTGTTGTTAACTCGGTTAACCGCGTCAGCGGTGTCTCCGCCATTAAAGAAGAAGATTTAAATTCATTTCAGTACTCGTTTACCGGCACTTTTATTTTATTCTTGATTTATCTAAGAAACAATTAACAAGTCTGGATTGACTTTGTATACTTGATGCGTCACCCAACGACTTACATAGCAACTCTTCGAACCGGATTTCCAATTAACTGCAATTTCGAATCGTCAGTCACTTAGGCTCCATTTAAACATACATAAGTACAAAAGAGCATTAGAAACATGGAGGCATGAAATATAAAATATCATTATTAGTAAGCAAAACTCAAATTTTAATTTTAATGTTTAATACATGTACTTAGCGACGTAGGTTAGAAATATGCATAATGTGTTACTAAATCTGCAAATAGGCGCACTAATTAACGCTTAATCATTAATTAAAAGGCATATCATTGTTACTCGGAAGATCAGACGTTACGCTGTCTGCGCCAGTTCAACAACCATTGTCACCGGCGCGGTGATCTCGGTCTGACCCCAAATTTGTTTAGGCACACACACATAATATTTGTATGTCTTTAATACATATTAAATGTGCTTACTAATAACTCTATCGTTGTATTTATTTATTTACTTTCGGTTATCATCCCGTGTGGTTTATTGTAAAAATCAAACAACAAAATAGTGAGAGTGTACCGATTTATTTGCGAGTCTTATCTGCTGCAAACATTGCCCCTATTTCCGCGCCAACGAAAATGTTATTTATTGCAGCGTCATAATAAAGTAAACTTTGCCTTGCGAAACAATTAAATAAAACACGACGAATAAAAAAATTATCGCTAATATTAACACAAATGTGTATATGTACATACATAGTTGTGTATATTCTAGTTTTAGATATGCAAAAATGTCATACATGTACGCACATACATACATACATACAACTGCACGTTGACGTTCAGCGAAACCAGAAAATTGCAAATAAAAGGAAGCAATAATGTGATGATATGTCACCTATTGAGTATTGCGAATTGAATCAGATACATTCATGTATGTATATATACTATAGTATATTTATTATAGCCTGAAAAGGGTATATTAAGTTGGCCACAAAGTTTGTGACTCCCAGAAGGAAATTTTAGAGACCTTAAAAATATATACACATGCTTATTTATGATCTGAATTATTATGAAACCTTTTTATTTGTGGAGGGTATTATGCCCTCGGTGCAACCGAAGTTAACTTTTTTCTTGTTTTTTTTTCCTTTCCAATTATTGCGCGAACAAACCGAATTGAATTTTGCATTTCAATGTCGTTATTATTATCATAAACGTATATGAATATGTATTGCATAATAATCGTGAGTATTATTTAGAAAGAACAATGGGATAGATAAAAGCCTGAATTTCGTATGCAAATAACAATCTCCAACGAATGACACACTGCACACTTGTGATTTTTCTCACATTAATAGATACATTTACACTTTTATAAAGATAATAAAAACCAAAAACCGTTAAACAAGACTAATTTAAGTTGATATAATATACTACTAAGAGCAAAAAATAGTAAGACTTTCACTCATAATTTTAAAATTCTTAATTTATTTCTCAAAATTTATGTCGTCCTCCCAAAGTAATCCCCTTTGACCCCAATACACTTATGCCAACGTTTCTTAAAATCCTCGAAACAGTTGTTAAAGTCAATTTCTGGAATTCTTTCAATGCGCGTAGCGATTCGCGTCTAATGTCTTAAATTAACTCAAAACGGTTCCCTCTGAGCGGTCGTTTGAATTTGCTGAATAGCGAGGAGTTACACAGAGCAATAATATAATAAGGCGATTACGGTGGTTGCACCACGACATTGGTTGAAAATTTGGCTCAAAGCTCATGAATGCAGTATGCAACGGTGCATTACCGTAGTGTAAAAACCAAGAATTGTCCGCCCATAATTCCAGCCTCTTTTTACGAATAGATTTGCACAAATGACGCATAACACTCAAATCGTATTCCTTGTTGACAGTTTGACCGGTCGGAAGGAATTCGGAGGGCACCACACCTCGATAATCCAAGAAAACTGTCAACATAAACTGGATTTTTTACCTGCTTTGACTTGGTATTTTCGGCCTTGGCTCCCCTTTTGCCACGATATTCGGCTGATTGATCGTCTCTTTCCGTGTCGTAAGCATCCAAGACTCATCACCAGTAGTAATACGCTTCATGACCTCTTGGTAGTAGGAAAGCATTGTTTCACTGACTTTATCGCGACGCTATTTTTCAAAAAAATTTCGTGAATTGGGAACCAATCGTGCTATCACTTTGTTTAGGCCCAAATGATCTTTCAAAATGATTCTCACTAATCCTTCCGATATTCCAATGATGCCGGCAAGACCTCTGACTGTTAATTGTCCATTCTTAAGCACCAATTCCTTTATTTTATTGACGTGTTGATCATCATCCTAACAAAAAATACTTTGATGAATGGGTTTTCGCGCAAAATTTAAATTAAAAGGTCGTACTATACAAAATACAAATATTACCAACAATAGTTTTATTAACGATATTTAGAAAACTTTTTTTTCAAAATTTAATTATACGTTTAAGACGGTAAATTCAACTCGTTAACGAGTTCATAGCATTACGTGCAGCTGGAGTTCCAGTTCATGATCACCTGATCCAAAAAATATTTACAAACATAGAGGTCTGACAAATGAGCAGCTTCTTGGTATTTTGTCTCAAGCATGCGCAAAATTTCAGAGCAAAATCTCGAAAATAGAGCGACTTGTTCGCTCATATACAGACAGACGGACGCGACTAAATCAAATCTACTAATCACGTTGATCTTTTATACAAATACTTATTTTATTTCTTGAAAAACTGAACATGTCTTGTTCTGAGTATAATGAAAAATGGTGCGAAAAACAAACTTTATAAAACAGAGTATGTGATAGAGGTCATAGTGTTCCCAATCTGTTTGAACAACTGATATATGTAGTTTGTTCGATTCGCCATTCTCCAACGCTAGAGAAATAAAATGCAGCTTGTGTAACATAGAAAAAAATAGAAGTCTGGTGGTGTTCCCAAACTACTAACGTGCCAGAACAAAACGACAAAGCCACTGCTTGACGTTCGTAAAAAACTATTCGCGAAATTACAAAAAATTGGTTCCAGATATGCTCTACTAAACCGTCAAAGCAACTAGACGTATACTTAATTTCAAGAGAATTGAATTAAAAATATAAATTTATAAAAAATTGCGCAATTCAAGCTCGTATTAGCAGCAAAGCGAGCCAAAAGACGGCTTATGTAGTTTCTTTTGACATTTTATTCGCATGCTTTTCTCCAATCAAAAGTGTTACTTTGCCTTTTTTGCATTTTTTTTTATTTCCTAATACACTTTGTGCTATTTCACACACTACACTTTGCACCAACTTCATAACAAACAGACACTATGGCAACAACAATCACACCAGCCTGCTTAGGTCATTTGTGTCAGCTGTTGCGCATGCCGAACATTTCAACATGAAAAGGCAACCAAAACAAAACGAAAACGTAAGAAAAGCGCAAATTCGCGCTGTTGCTATGCGCCAACGATTGGAGTGGCCAGGCCTCACTTTGTGCTGGAACACAAACGCACACACCATGACACTTGTATGCGAAGCAATTGCCCGCCCTCATTCGCAAAGTCAATCAGATTGAAAGTGTTTAGTTGCGATTATTTTTGTGCATGTGTGTCCACGAAGGTTTGCATGATTAATATCTAGTTTGTATGTATGAATAATTGCCTTTTAAATGATATTGAAAAGTGAAAAGTTAGAAATGTCATTAACAGACTAGATGCTTATCTAAATGGATGCCAATATGGCTATGTGCATATGTATTACTTTCTATATACATAACTACATACATTTATGTGTCATTCAAATGAGTTTAAATACAGGGTGAGGACATAGAAATTTCAAATTTATTGAGTAATGTTTATTATCATCGGAAAGAACATTCTTGGGTCCATCCGATGAATCCTATTTTCAAAGACTCATTCTAGTATTTCGACTGGTAACTGGCGAATAACACGCTTGAGGCTTTGCTCCTAGGCCTGAGCGAAGCAAGATTGTCTGCATTGACTTTAGACTTTTCATATTCCCACACAGAAAAAAGTCGAACGGTGTGATTTCACACGATTTTGGTGGCCAATCGAACCGAAGTGTTCTCTCAATAAATCCATTGACTGATGCGATGTGCAGGAAGTGGCGCATCTATTGTTGAAACCAAATGTCGCCGAGATCACGAGCTTCAATTTTAGGCACCACATAGTCGGTTATCATGGCGCGTAAAAGGTCGCCATTGACGGTTATGTTCTCACAGGCGTCATTTTTAAAGAAATATGGTCCGATGATTCCACCTGCCTAAACCGTTGTTTTTTCTGAATGAAATGGCAGCCATTAAATCTCTCAGGTTGCTTTTCGTCCCAAATGCGGCAATTCTGCTTGTTTACATAACTATTGAGCCAGAAATGAGCCTCATCGCTGAACAAAATTTGGCTCAGAAACATCGAATCTTCTTGGAACTTTGCAGGAACACACAGAGCAAAGCGATTTTGCTTTGGAAGGTCGAGCAGCTTCAGTTCTTTCTCTCTACGGCCCTGTATATATAGTTGCATAATTATGTTGTATCTAACAATTCTGAACATCAGTATTTTGTGCCGTTATCATTTCACAAGGTATATATATTACGTCATAAATATAGATGAGGTGATAGCCGACCCCTCCAAGCGCTCAAGTAAGCAACAATTTCAATTAGCCAATTACTAGGGCATAAATATGTACAGGGTTTGTCCGGAAAGTAGTGGGACTGAGTCGATTTAAACAAATTTCTTGAACCAATCGCTTCAATTCTTTAAAAACTTTCAAAATAGGCTCCTTCTGCCTCGATGCAGCGCTGCGAATTTCAAGCACTGAAGGCGTCATAAAAGGCATTCTTCGGAATAGCCTTGAGAGCCGATGTGCATGCTGTTTGGATCCCCTCTGTCGTCTCAAAATGCTTGCCCTGTAGGGCGGCTGCGAATGCGTTGGCCGGCCTTGGTTAGGTAGCTGTTCCCATGAAAGGCGGTGTGAGCCGGGGCATTGTCGTAATGCAATTTCTAATCGGCTGCGATGTCGTATCGGACCCGATTGACCCTTCGTTTGAGTCTGTTTAGGACTTCCACGTAACACTTGACGTTGACGATTCGTCCAAGAGGAGCAAATTCATGGTGCACGATGCCTTTGATGTCAAAAAAGACAATGATCATCGTTTTCACTTTGGATTTGCTCATTCTTCCGGTCTTCATCAGCGTCCTCTTCCCGGCGCATCAAAAAGGCCTGGTGCCACACAACTTCTTGATTGGGCAACATCTGAGTAAGCCTGTCTGCTTGATCATATCAAACGTCTCTGTCGGAGATTTACCGAGTTTCACACAGAATTTAAACGCGTACTTCTGTTCTATCGAACGCTGCATTTTCGGTTTGCACCACTCACAGAAACACGTTGCGCGAAAATGTTTGTCCTGACTCTCCTGGTGCTCGGACACAACAGACCAGCCGCTTGTTCCTTACCTAGGAACGTCCTCTACCGAATCCAGTCCTTGCGCGTTCGCGCCTTCATAGCGTGCAGTGCGGCGGAAGAAAATCAATCCTATTACTTTTCGAACAAACCCTCTATGTATATTATGTAGAATAGTCAGTACCTTGGAGCCTACTTCAAAATGTTTACGCCAGTTTTGGCTATCAGATCTTTATTACTAGATTTGTATTACTTCCCTGAGTGCTCATTATAAAATGTCAATAATGATTAAATTCCAAATTAGTATGCTATGAATATTGACTCAACAATTATTATGGTTGCGTAACAATTTAAGATCGATAACTTTTTAACTATGACTAGTCTGCGAAGTTCTGGTTATTTCTAAAAATGAACTTCATTTATCTAATCATTAGAGCATTTATTGCCGTAAAGTATAAATACGTGCAAATTTTCTGAGTGTTAATAGAATAATTGATCGGCAGTGCCTAATATAAAGTAATTAAGGTTCATATGTGACTATATCAACATATGACTTATCATATTCCAAAACTTCTGATTCCGTTCGTTTATGAAAATGTTATTTGTTACGTCAGGTTCTCTGTTATTCTTGATTGTTATCTTAAATATAAACAATGGAATGAGTTGTTTGATCATTATATTTTTGGAATGAACATATACATATGTATGTATGTAGGTCTACTATTTACATATTTAATTTGTAATTTATAATATCCTCTGACCCGGGCTAGTCCACTTAAAGAGCGCGCGCTAACAGCGTCCTACCTTTTTAATGTTCGTATAAACTTTGATTTCTAAGTCAATTAGCGTGTGTTTAGCAGCTGTTTGTTTAAGAGCGAAAAGTTCGTCTGGAAAAAAATGTACAACGAGTCTGCATAAAATTTTGTATTTGCAATGGAATCTTGGCTACGGAAGCATTGAAAATGTCTTTTGGAGTCTACTTTATAATGAACAAAAGTATTTAAGTAGCTAAAAGCATTCACTGATGGTCGGGCAGTCACCGCATGCGAGTCGTTCATTGACCTCTGTTAATGACGTTAACATTGAAACAGTTACAAAATGCAGTTCTTGAAAATCGTCGTGTTGACATCGGAAAGATGGCAGAGGAGAAGAGGACGATTTTTTTAAGAAAAATATTGCCGAGTAGAGGTGACAAATGAGATGCAGATGACCCCATATTCATCAAACGCATCATTACAGCTGACGAGACGTGAGTTTATGTACATATATGATGTCGAAACTCTCCACCAAGTTGTGAATGATGCTCGAAAAATTATTGGTAACCTAAAATGCAAAATTCGTCGAAGATACTGTATGCCAACCAAGGCTTATAACCAATAAATGTATAATTGGATATTCCAATGGCATACTTATAGCGGCTCAAAAGACACTGTAGGCCTACCAAGGCTTATAACAAATAAATGTATAATTGGATCTTCCAATGGCATACTTATGGCGAGTCAGGAGCCTATTTCGAAGGTATCGCTTAAGGATTTGTATTTGATCATATGGTGTTTTGATTCCTGAGTAGAAGTTCCCGATCACAATTATAGCGCATAATTGCATACCTAAAGCCGCGGTTATCTGAGAACATAAGGTCCCACCACAATATCATATTCTTCAGGACCTTTGTTTAAACCGACAGTTGCGCAAAGATAATTTGAATACATATACATAAGTAGGGATGTAAAACATAAAGCCGACAATCAAAACCTCAAAAATTAAAATTCCGTCAATCAAAACAGCAATTGAAAATACGGACAGAAAAATCACACTTAATAAAGAAAGATGGTTTCTAGATCCCAAAAAAACACAACACAATACGAGGTATAAAAAAAAATATATATTATATGAAAGGTGGTGCTGTACGTTCAAAGACCTCCGGGCTTCGCCCTTCGCCCACGAACACGCTTAAGATTATAACGCTTAATCAGTAAAATTCTCTTTCTGTATTACGGCAGAAAAGGGGGTTCGCTCCCTTTCGCTGTTCACAAAGTAAAAATGTAGACACTTTAAACTATTTTTAATATGTCGACTTTTTAATTCGTTGATGGGTCGGCATTTTGAACTTCGCTAAGTTAAGTGATCCGCTTGCCAATTTTTTTTTTAGTTTTGCTTTTTTTGACCAGCAAGCTCCATGTAAAGTATGCCTAGCATTAAAAACAGTTCTTATTCACCCGAAATTTGTATATGAATCTGAAAAATAGCAGCTGACAAACAAAACATAATATCTGTTCTAGTTGTAAGCTTTTTTTCTCCTTAACACAAATGATTCTTCGCATCTGTTTTGCCTCTGAATAAAAAATAGGTGGTAAATAGAAACAAGTGAAACTATAAATGAGCAAAAATACTAAACAGCTGGTTTCACTTCCACAAATTAATAGTTTTACTCAGCTAAATATTTACGTAACATACAAAGCTTTTGAATAGGCATTTGATTTTACAGACTTACCTATTCACTACCTACAACATTGCCATATAACTTTATTTATCCATTATTAACCATTAAAAATTCAACCACGCCCCTCCCCTTCCTTTTCCCGATCTCAGCTACTGCGTAAGTTTAATAATTGTCAATATTTCACAATTTCTAAATATTATTCCGGGTTCACATTTGCTATCATCATTCCTATATTTTTTTCCAGCAAATTATTTTTAAGTTGTGAGCAAATTACAAATATCTTATTTAAACTAGCGAAAGCGTATCTACGGGGAATACGTAACAAACACACCTGCAAAAAATGTAATTTGTTTTTTATTTGCCAAGCATGAGTTGGCAAATTCTTCATAATGCTTAATAGCACGTAATGGCACCCATTTATAAACAAGCTTAACAAATTATAGAGATATTTTATTTCCACGTACTTTATAAAGGGTGATCCATTTCGCGGTTTCCTGCTAATTTTAAGAAAAAACAGAAACTTCAAGTTTAATGAGGAATGTTTACTATCATTCGAAGGAACATTCTTTGGCATTTATTTTTTGAAATAATATCGATGACTCTCTCAAGCACTCCGTCTGGTAACTAGTGAATGACACGCATGATGTTTTGCTACAAGACCTGAGTCGAAGCTCTTGAATCCCTTCAGATTGCTCTTCGTCCCAAAAGCGGCAATTTTGCTGCGAACAGCGCCGAATCGACTCTGCACGGTCTTCGTATACATTTTTCTTTTCTTCACTGCATGCTGGACGTATTCGGTCGAACATTATCCAATAATTAATACTAGTTTCGAGATGGGCCCATTTTATTGACCATAAGTTAAGCGCGCGAAACACATTCTTTATAGAACGAGAATTTCCGTAATAAAGTTGAACGATTTTTACAGTCTCGTAAGTTTTCCATGGTAAAATGCCAAGCAATACTGAATGACATGACTTGGCTTTTGAAAAAAGTACCTCTATTTGTATCACCCTTTATAAAGTTGCTGTCAAAATATTAGTATATCAAACTTTTTATCAGTTGTCTTGGGCAATAATCCACTCCAAATTCCTGAAGATATCTCGTCCAATAAAAAAGTTTTTCAAACAACTACTTAATTTGGTCGGTCAGTTTGTATGGCAGCTATATGCTATAGCTTTGGCGAATCCAACAAATGAGCAGCAGCTTGATCAAAAAAATATGTATGCAAAATTTAAGATCGATTTCTTAAAAACTGGCAGTAATTCGCGTATATACAGACGGGCAAGTTTCCGATGTTTCCTTCTGGGTGTTGCAAACTTCGTGACAAACTAAATATATCCTGTTCAAGGTATAGAAAGCTATATGTGTAAATGCGGTCTAAAAATGCACATAACAACTGTGGAGCAATTTAATCTATCCCGTCGTGCCTCCAATGACAAACTTTACTGTCAAGCAAACATAATATATAATACTTACATATGTCTAGGCATATTGTTAATGTTAACAAAAGTGATCGATTGACATTGAACTTGAGACTATTTCGAAAAAAATAATTTTCAACAGAAACGTTTATTTATACAAGTTCGTGTTTATTTTTGTATATGTATGTATATACATATATGTATCTACACAAAACTTATAGACAAATATGCAGTTAACTAATAGGTATATAAAAAACAAGATTGCAAAGAAATGATTATGAACTGACATTCTAACGAAATTGTACCAATCATTCATATTTAGTTGTAGAAAAACCCTTTAGCGTAACTGAGAGATTGTGACTCAAACAGCAGATGCTCCCAGTTGAAAACGTTCGTAATATCTTCTAGTTGTGGCGAAAGAATGCTTTGAATAAGAAAAAAATAAAAACATCATTGTACAAAGGTTCCCAATTTCATGACTTCCTATCATTCTTTTTTGTTGGGAAAATCAGAATCGTATATGTCAGATTTGTCTCTGAGCGACAATTCGCACCAGACTCAGGAGATAAAGACCACCCGAATTAGTCCATAAATAGGCATAGAAAACATGCAACTAAATATAAGTAATTAAATTTTATTTTCTTCTCATTAATTTTTCTAGAAAAACCGCCGATAACTAGTTTAAGTAAAATACGAAATAATTCCAATTAAAATATTAAAATGAATTCATTTCAGTATGCTGTAGGTATGTATGTATATTTAAATGCATATTTGCTTTTTTTCCTAACATATACATATGTATATATGTATGTACTACAGAGCTCAATAAAATAGCGGACCTTACCCGACGGGGTGTTTTGAAAGTTAATTGCTTTGAGCGGCACGAGCATAAATTATTATTTTGGTTTTGTGTTTTTGTATTTATGTCCAATTTATGTATGCCGCATGCTTAAGTACGGATGTACACACATATCGCTAAAAGTTAATGATCAGCTGATGGTTATCCCACGCCGGTCGTACTTTCACAAATCGCATGTTTTCTATAAAAACTAATATTTATTTATAAACAAACATATGTATACACAAACACACATTTAAATGTATTTGATTAAGCTCGTAGATTTATGAAAAGATCACATTTAACATTGATTTTTCTACGTGATTTGAAAGTGTCTTGGACAAATTATGAAGCTCGGAAGATTAATTTTTTATTTGATTTTTTATTTAATATTTTAATTGACCCTATCTTTTATTACTGATTTCTTTGAACTATATTGCAATTACTTTGAGCGAAAATGTTTGCGATTGGTGAATTCCAATTTAAGGCGACTTTGGAGAGATCTCTTGATTTCACAGAGGTTATTTCATTGACGTGACTAGTTTTCAGAGTTTCCGCTGTTTACCCTAAGTTCTGAAGGTTCCATGGTCCACTAAACAAGCTCTCCGTAGTTATCATTGAGAACTTTAAATCCAAAATTTTGATGGACCATTTGGGACTTAAAATGATGAAAAATAAGTTTTTCATTTCCTTTTAATTAAAATTTACAATTATGTATATACATTACACTTTAAAATAAATATGCATTAATTGCATTTTCCTTATTGTTCATTTCAGGGCTTGGCGTTTTCCGTTGAAGAGCGCCAGCTACTCGGTATTCAAGGTTTACTGCCTGCTGTAGTCAAATCAGAGGAAGAACAAGTAAAACACGCGCTGATCTTGCTCGATCGCCTAGAACACGATTTGGATAAATATATATACCTCTCTGGTTTGGCTGAGCGCAATGAGCGCCTTTTCTATAAAGTTCTCGGATCTGATATTGCCAAAATGATGCCCTTGGTCTACACACCAACCGTCGGCCTTGCTTGTCAAAAGTTCAGTTTGATTTTCCAAAATCCCAAGGGTCTCTACATAACAATCCGAGACAAGGGACATGTCTATGATGTGCTTAAGGTAAAGAACTGTGGAAAAACTAAATATTCAACTGTTACACATTTACAATAAATCAATAAACCTAAAATTCTAAATTTTAATACATCAATATACTTTCTCTTATAGAACTGGCCTGAAACTGATATTCGTGCCATTGTGGTCACAGACGGTGAACGTATCTTGGGTCTGGGCGATTTGGGCGCCAACGGTATGGGTATTCCAGTTGGTAAACTATCGCTATATACCGCCTTGGCTGGTGTTAAACCGCATCAATGCCTGCCAATTACATTGGATGTAGGCACCAACACACAGAGCATCTTGGATGATCCTTTATATATTGGTCTGCGTCAGAAGCGTATCACTGGTCAGGAGTACGATGCTTTCATTGATGAATTCATGCAAGCTGTGCTACGTCGTTTCGGTCGGAATTGCCTCATTCAGTTCGAGGATTTCGGCAATAGCAATGCATTCCGCCTTTTAGAAAAATACCGTCATAATTACTGTACATTCAACGATGATATTCAAGGCACAGCCTCAGTTGCCGTTGCTGGTATTTTGGCATCTTTGAGACTTACCAAAACTTCACTGCTGGAAAACAAAATTCTGTTCTTTGGCGCTGGCGAAGCTGCTTTGGGTATCGCCAATCTATGTAAAATTGCAATGATCCGTTTGGGACTTTCGGAGAAAGAAGCATTAGATCGCATTTGGCTTGTGGATAGTCGCGGTTTGATTGTGAAAAACCGTCCCAGTGGTGGTTTGACTGAACACAAGCTACATTTCGCTCACCAACATGAACCCGTTGATAGCTTGCTGGAGGCCGTAAAAATCGTCAAGCCAACCATGTTGATTGGCGCTGCTGCTGTAGGTGGTGCATTTACACCCGAAATTCTGCAAATAATGGCCGAGTTGAATGAGAGACCCGTTATTTTTGCCCTGTCGAACCCTACCAGTAAGGCGGAGTGTACCGCTGAACAAGCTTATCAAAATACAGATGGTCGTGCTATCTTCTCATCTGGCTCACCGTTCGCACCTGTCACGTACAAAGGCCAAGTTTTCCATCCCGGTCAGGGCAACAACTCATACATTTTCCCAGGTATTGGATTGGGTGTGATCGCCGCTGGTATTAAAACAATTCCTGAAGAAATTTTCCTAATGGCCGCTCAGAAATTGGCGGTAATGAGTCTCGATGAAGACTTAGCCAAGGGCAGTCTGTATCCACCATTGGAAAAAATCACTGAGTGCTCAGTAGAGATCGCTGTTGCGATTGTTGAGTATGCCTACAAAGAGGGTAAGTTCATATGAGTAAATTCTGTAATTAACCGAAATACTTAATTTTGATTAATTTTTTTTTAGGTTTGGCCACCGTTTTCCCAGAGCCAGAAAACAAATGTGAATTCATCAAGTCTCAGATGTATAACGTAAACTATAGCCCTGCTGTGCCGGAAGTATATTCGTGGTGTAATAAGTTGTAAACATAGTGCAGAATTACTTAGCTTAACGTGAAAGAAGTAAAGTGAGTGAACTGAACTGGGCGAATGGAAATGTGCACTCGACGCCAAAATTATTACGTGAAGAAAATATTCATCAATATACATTCAAATCTTATTCTGTAAATTAATGCCTAATCATACTAACATGTAATAAAGAAGAAATATTTAAATACAAAGTAATAACCGTAATAATTTGATATGTTTGCCAAGAAATTGCGTAAATTTATTATTATTCCATTGTTCCAATATTCCGAACGTGCATGAAAAATACTATTCTCTTTGTACGTCTCTGTGCCTGAAAAAGTTCTTTTTGCCCGCATTCGTCTTCATTGTTTTAATGTAAGACTCAATCAGCAGGTGGCGAAACATGGACCTATTCCAACGACCCTAAACACAATATAAGTATATATGCGAAACCTGACAAAACCGAAAATACATGACTCCAAGCTAATGATCAGTATTTGGTTTGATTAGAGCGTGCTGTATTATGAGCTTCTAAAATCAGGGAAACCCATTACTAAGGAACGCTACAGATAACAACTCCTCAAACAGAAGCCAGCGACTGCCGAAAAACGCCCGGAGTGTGCGACAAGACTCGAGGTAGTAATTTTTCATTAGGACAACACTGAACCGGTTAAAATCTATTTGGAATTTGGAATACAACGGCTGGGAAGTCCTGCATCACTCGTATTTCTATTGGAATGCCATCCTCTTTACAAATACTATATGTTAGGTTAGATTACGAGGTCGATCCTTACAGGGATCCCACTTGGACAGCTTAGGACCCCAGTTCGTTAAACCTTATGGTACCTAAAGAGTCCTATGCACTGGATCATAAGACCCTTACAAATGGGCAAAGCATTTAGAGCCTATAACAAATTTGTTGAGACGGCTAACGGGTTTCGAAACCTAAGAATTTCTTAAAATTACACTCGGATCAAATGATCAACTCGATGACAAGGGTGATCTCATTTCGCTTTTCAAAGTTTGCATTGTTTCCAAAATATATCAAAGTCTCTTTGTTCGTTCTTATTTATCCCGAAACACATTCATCTCACTTCTTACTATATGTAACCTAGAGAAAGTGTACAGCTTCATAAAATAAATCATTAGTCCCACCACAAAAATCAACAACAAATAACTTAGGATTTCAGTTAGAATCTCCCAAACTCATATTAGTCTTTGTACCCTGAAATGAGTATATTAAGTTAAGTGTAATACCTAGAAGGAAACGTCCAGAACTCTATAAAGTCTATATATAAATGGTCAGCGACGAGCGACAGCGACAGATCGACGACCGGAGTAGATTTTGCCATATCCGTTTGTCTGTATATACATACGTAAGCTAGTTCCACAGTTAATAAGATATAGATCTGAAATATTACACATGTTCATTTCTCCCCAAGCTGCTCATTTGTCGGAATCGCCGATATTAGACAACTATAACATACTTGTATAGTTGCAATATAACTGAATGATCAAAATCAAGTTCCTGTATGGAATTTTTTTTATTCGCAAAATATCCAAATAAAATTTTCAGACCGGATACCTATGCATATAGTAGCTACCATACAAACGGTCGAAATTCAGATATTGTGAGAAAATTTTTGAATTTGTGTAGGATATTCTGGCTTCCTTACAACCGAAGTTAACAGCAAGAAACAACTTGTTTTTGCTATGTCCTAAATGGATTTCAAGTCAAAAATGGATTTACAGTGGTTTTAAGAAATGTTCTGTTTGACTAGCCAATTTAAATATCGTTGGCAACTCGCAACTCTTACGCTACGTGTGGTTACGCATGGCAGCTATGTAAAATTGTGTGAGATGAGCGACCAAATCAATGTAAGATTTATCGATATATTTTGAATACAAATTAAAGTGGGTTAAAAAACCAATTGGAAAATATTTGCTTCGCTACTTTGAATAAAGTTTAAATATTGTTGTTTAATTGTTAAAAAAAAAGTTTATAGCTTTATACTAAAAAAAATAATGTTATCTGTAAGAAAATCGCATAATATATCGTTCATTGTTGACCACCACTAATAAATGTAAAGTGTTGAAAATTCAGAAATACCGAAGAACTAATCAGTGGTATTTTCATATAAATACAACTAATTGTTTTATTTATGCATATTTAGTAAAATATTTGTTAGTGACACAATGAGAATTTGCGGTTTACATAATAGAACAACGGCAGCTGGTGCTGGAGGCAGTACCACTGCAATAGAATCATTTTTGCAGCCACAATTAAGAAAGCAGTTCGCCGATGAGGTGAAACAGAAACAGGTAAGTGTGTATTATTTACGTTTATTTGTGAACTACTTTTTAATTTTTATATATTTACTGTACATATATTTCCACTTGTGATAATAGGCGATCTCAGATCATTTGATAAACAAAATACTCTACTCCAAACGATTGCTGGTTGACCATGTAGAAGCATTGGAACAATGTTTGCGGAATATAAATCAGCCGGTGGATGAAACAGATACAAGAAGTGCTGGTACTGCTATTTCCAGTGCGGAAATCTTTACTGCAAGAAACACTTGTATATTGTTGGGTACCACCATTTTGGAGCACTTTGTAACACCGAAATGGTTGCGATTAACATTGGTGCCGTCACTCATGTTGACAACCGGCTTCAGCGCTATTTATATGATTAAGAATATTTTTATTTTTCGTAATAAAATTGTCGAAAGTGAGTTGGACAGTTTGATAAGAACGATTGATGAATTTGGAAATTGCATTCGGCGAAATATGACATATTTCAATGAAATACTCATAATGAAGCAACAAGAGCTAATTGAGTGAGTGCAATATCTCAAGTGTTTATGAATATGATGTATTATAAAAGAATTGTATTTTTTAAGATCTCGTCAAATAGAACGTGCTTGGGACTGTATCACATCAGCGAAGGAGGTCACAGAAATATTGTATGATGCAACGCGCAAATTGGAAACGCAATATCCACTGCCTGTACGTTTTTCACAATACTACTCGCAAATGGAAGAGTTGCGCGAATGTGAATATTTCAAAAACAACGTCACCGATTACAGTCCTAAACACATTAAAGTGAGTGCTAAAGACATAATTACTTTAATTGAAAAGTTGTATTTAAAAATTATTACTTCTAGGATTTTCACAATATATTTGCGTATGTGCAGTCACAGTTCTTGCTACGGCTTGCGCTCACGATCTCGACTAAACCATCCATCAGTGAATTGAATGGTGAATTAGTTAAAATTGATTGCCTTATTCGGCAACTAGTGCAGGAGGAAGAAAATCACTTTAAAAATTTAGCTATCGAGATAAATAAAAAGAAACAGTTAGAATTAGAGGTGTTGAACGCCACAAAAGCTATGCAAACACGGAACAGTCCCGTCGCTGTACTTCAAAATTCTTCGCTCAAATTAAGTGCATGTATGGTAGCTGTTGCTGGTGAGTGCCAAGCGCTTGATATTACACTGCAACGACTTACCGAAACTGAAGCGGAACAAAAAGACAATGCCAAACAACTCATTCAAGTAGCAAACAATATGCGGGGTATTGAAAACGCTTTATCTGTGTGCTTCGATGACTTTCAACGTCTAATGTTGGTCTATAATAAATTTTTGAATAGCAAATTGGATACGCAGCACCATTCAACTGTTGCAGATAGTGAAAATAATATAACAAACAATGACGAATTTCCTGAGAGTATTTTACGTGTAGAAATTTCACAAAATCATAATGATGAAAGTAAACGTGATGATTTCTATGCTTACATGTACGATGAACAACAAGCACAGGCCGAGAAAGATCAACAAGAAGCTGAGGCAAAAGCGCAAACCAATAGAGATCATGATATGGAAATTTTAAACTTTGAAAAGCGAATAACGCAAGGGAAATTTCGTCCGGTATTGAAACAATTAAAAGATCGTATCGATCCAATTAGAAGTGAAATGCTGGAAAAAGAACGTCAGGTGTTGGCAGCTAAGGGGATTAATGTTGACGAACTTTTTGGTAAGGAAGAAAATACAAAGAATGGAAAAACCGATAAACCAGAGAACAAAAAAAGTATTAGCTGGGAGCAGAGTGCCGATGGAGATAGCGATAGCGAGGGTTCAGCAGACTTAGAATTTCAAAGGAGCAATAAAAAGTTAAAGGAACGTGACAACTTTGCGGAAATGCGAAATTTTTTGGCACAAAAGCAAGCTATCAACATCTTTAGACTGGATGATGCAGCACCAATAACAACAACGGGAAATGAAGAAATATTGGAAAGTGAATGCTAAAGTGCTTAAACACTGTGCAATTAAAAGGTGACGTTAATAGCAAGGCAAATAGATAATTAGTATTTTATTCGGCAAATCATTTTGATAAGACGAAAATACAAGTGCATTTTACTTAGCAGATATCTATTTAATTTGAAAGTTATTGTTATGTTAGCACATATTTTTCATTGTGAGTGTAAATATTAATTTATACAACTTTAGACTGTTTGAATTGTTATAATCATATGTTCACAAACGTAAAGTAATTACTGGTTGAGAAAATTTGACTGTTTAAAAAATTTCAACGGATTGCATATTGTGCTGTTTTAGGGGCCGCAGTTACACATAATTAGCACTCTAAAGACTATAAATTTTGTAAGTTTGTAAATATGATAAAGAAAATTAGATACGCAATTGGATGATAAGTGTATATACGATAATCAGCTCTTTAGCAAAATTTTACACGCGGTGTTTGGTACTTCATACTATATATAAAAAAAAAAAAACAAAAACAAATATATATATATACTATATGCATGTATTGAATGCATCATACGTAACTTATCGAATTGTATGATATAAAGCTATTGTAAACCTTTAATCTACTATTTATTCTGCCACTTAGCCATCCTTTTCTGCCCAGTGCGCTTTTATCTGTGAATTGATAAGATTAACCTTAAACCTTATACTTTTATTGCTTCTTGTTTAGTTTTATTTTTAGCTTAAGCTTTCATTTACCATTAACATTTACTGTTGCAACCATATATGTATCGATGTATTCTCGTATACTGAGTTGAAAAATTTGAAGCCAGCACTCCTTCATACTTTTCATAAAGCACAAAAGTTGCAAAGATCTTTAATTTTATTGTTCCTACTTAAATGAAATAAATAAGTTTCAATAAAAATGCCATTTATATTTGCCTTTTTAAAATTATACATAAAATAAATAAATTAGAGGTGGGTTTAAATCTTCAGTATAAATTCTCCAAATAATGTTTTTACCCGTATTTAATCCATCATTCAACATTCTCGTAGTAAACGAAGTTTTTCCACAGAATCCGGATGGTTATTAGCTTATGGGCACTTGAACTTTGGTCCAGTTGGTTGATAAATTTGAGCTAAATAATATAAACTTTTCCATCTTCATCAATTCGAAAATCTCAGAGGATTTTTTTGTGTCAAGTTCAACAAAAAAATTTATATTTGTTCTTTGGATGCTCTATGGAACAATTGCACACTTTTCCTTTTATTGAAATGGTGCAATGAATTTGTTTAAATATTCAATAGATAACGCTGCATGTTTTATCATTTATATTTCTGTTATTTTTGCGTCACACGTTGTATACAGCTTACTGTAGAGCTATGTTGTATTATATTATTGTTGAAGTAGCAGCATACAACATTCCCGAATAGTTTAAGGGAATGCTGGTGGGTGACAGTGATCGGGCAAATATAAATCTGAGTCCCTTTCGGTTTAGTAAACCTCAACCGGAAATGAAATGGCTCTAGTCACAAAAAACCATGTAATTTTTGACTTTTTTGTCTGCATTTTTAGGTTAGACTAAAAATGTTGTTCCGTTGAATAAATCACTTACTCAAAACCAAAGCTTATCTTCTTATGTGGTAAATAATTTTTTATTTTATTTATTTTTAATGATCACTGAATTATTTTAAAAATGAAGATATGTGTTTCTTAATACTTGTTTATATTTAAGTAGACAGTCAACAGAATATTTTACAAATGGCAACTTTTCTTGTGTGTGTGGGTGCGTCAGATATAATACACATAATAAATACATATTAATTTTCAAAAACGATCAAATGATAGTTTTGAATTGTTATGCTCTATGGGTTAACTGTACATACGAACTACATACAAACATCTTTGGTAAAAAATCCTACTATTTTGGTCAGCTGAAAGTAGGTAACATACAAAAGGTATCAATATGTGAATATATCACTAAATAATTAAAAAAGTGCAATAATTTACATTATTAAGCAAATCGAACTATCGTAAATGTCTATGTACATACATATATAAATATTATAATACGCCATAATAATAATAATCAGTAATAGGAAGGTAGTTGCAAAAATTATATAAATTTATGTACAAATGTATGCCATTGCAAACATAATAGTAATTAAACATTGGCATTGGGCGCACCATTTTCTTTGACAACAATGGAATTGGTATTGCCGTTGGAGAAGGCCGATAAGTTACTGCTTCTCACACTAGTATAACGTATTGGTTCAATACCGAAATCATTGCGCTTCAATCTCCGACGTATACCTGCAATTACAAAGCCGAGCATCACGCCAATCGATACCACCACAGCCGCAGTGATGAGCGTCAATATAATGTAACGTTTTCGCAGGAACTTCGGCGGCTCATCTTCTTCGATTACAATCTTTTTGGGTATTTTTAAATTACATATCTCCTTCGAGGACAAATTAGGTATTATATTGCCTGCGAGAAAGTAAGGTGTATCACAACGTGCTGGCGTGTCCGCATTGCTTTGTTGTGCGCCTATGTATTCCAATGTCTGCATGAGGCTGCAGTTGCAATACCAAGGATTGCCGGAAATTTCAAATGTATGTAAATGGGCCCAAGGTTTGGCAAGAGTGCTGATGTCTGTTTTTGACATATCTGATACATTCACGAGGAGTGAAATTGTTGTCAGGGCGCAATGAGATATGTCAAGCTGTAAATAGAAAACGGAGAAAATTAAAATTGTATACAAATCCGTTGTTGTTGTTGTTTTAACGGAAATTCAATCCTCGTTGGGATGATAAGTGCCATTTGTGTTGTCGTCGATGTTATCTAACGGGAGGCCCAGTCTATGCTCCTTCTCTCCTCATACGACCGCGATTATCGCCAAGGTACAGAGCCGCAACAAAATCCTCAAGTCGCTGGCCGGCAGCACATGGGAAAAGACAAAGAAACGTTGTTGGCAACATACAAGGCAATCGGCCGGCCGGTCCTTAACTACGCAGCTCCCATATGGTCGCCTGGATGCAGTGGCACGCAGATGAGGAAACTTCAGACCTGTCAAAATACTGCACTCCGGACCACGACGGGATGTCTTTTGATGTCTCCCATTGAACACCTCCACAGTGAGACGCTTATGCTCCCAGTTAAGGAGCATAATGAACCAGGCAGTTCCTGTTGGGATGCTTTCGCAGAAATCACCCCTGCAGCCATCTGCTTTGAGCGGAACCGCCTCCTCGGAGCAGCAAGAGGTCATTCTTCGACTACGTCGACGAAGTCGTACAGTACGCCGACCGGACTTTGGACGCAACTAACTTTCGACAGGTACTGACCGCCATTCACAGCGGGGCCATCAACACCTTCACCGACTCCCTTCCCGTGAATGGCGTTCTTGGAGTCAAACCACCACCCAAAGCAGACGAAGAGCTCCAGCTGCCGAGAGAAACGCGAGTGACCCTAGCGCAACTTCGTTCTGGATACTGTGGCAGGTTAAACTCCTACTTATCCGGAATAGACCCTGACATACCGCATGTATGTCCTGCATGCAACGAGTCTCCGCATGACACTGACCACCTTTTTGCATGCCCCACGAACCCTACTCATCTAACACCCTCCTCCCTTTGGTCCGACCCCGTCGAAACAGCATGTTTCTATACAAATCCGTTATTTCTCATGTTGATTTGTTTTTTGCAAAATGCAACATCCAAAATGAAGCCTATAAAGTATATGATCAAATCGAAAGGTGAATTTTGTCCATTTCACCTCCTTAAAAGTAATCCCCTCCCGCTGCAATACACTTATGCCAACGAATTTTCCACGATACAATATCCGAACCAATCGTTCAGATCGGGCAACTATAGCATATAGCTATCATATAAACTTGCAGATCAAACGTAAGCCTTATGGCAAAACTTTTAATTATGGAAAACTTTTGAATTGTGAAGAGTATTCTAGCTCCGCTGCAACCACCCTTAACGTTTTTTGGTTTTCAAATGGTGCCTTAATCATTTTGCTTTTCCCATATAATTTAACTTGAGATTTTTTGATCTTCTGCAATAAAATTTTATCTCCAAAGCAAATAAACCTACAACTTTGCAAAAATGGTATTCTAATACAAAGTTTTTGGAACAACTTGGGAAATAACGGATACCTTAATATACATACATATGCATACTATATGTACATAAAGTTATTTAGTGTAGGTACTCACTTCAGTTAGATTACCGCTATGCAATAAGCTTTCCATATCCAATTCTGTCAATTTTGGATTATATGCACAGTCCAAACGTCTCAAATTTTCTAAGCGTGTGAATATGCCTTTTCCGATTGTCTTCAAAACCGGCATATAACTTATATTCAGATTCTGTAAGGACGTCAAACCAGCAAAACTCTCCTCAGTAAAACGCTCAATTGGGTTTTGTGCCAAATTCAGTGAAATTAAACTTCTGCCGATCAATTGCAGCTTATCAGGCACGCTGGTCAGCTCGTTACCAGCTAAATTCAAAATACGCAAGCTCACTAACGATTTGAAAATAGACATCGACACTGACTTAATAGCAGTATGTGATAAATCAAGTTCCTGAAAAACAAAAATATTTATTTTATTTTTTATACCTTAATTTAGACAACAAACAATTTCGGTCAACAAAAGACAATTGGTTGAGTGTGTAAATTAAGAGAGCTTTAAAAACCGAATGCGATACCAACCTGCAATCCGGTCACCGATGTCAATGCCAAAACGGTTGGCTCGTTCAGCACCTTCAAATCGTTGTAACTCAAATTTAATTTGGTTAAATTTGGTGTGTGTTCGAATACTTTTTTGTCTAGCTGATGTAATTTATTATGGCTCAAATCTAGGTCCACCAATTCTATGGGTTCGTAATGCGTTACTTGAAATGGACCACGAAATACACCAGGTGTCAGCACTTCGCTGGTGATTTCATTCCAACTCAAGTCTAATCGGCGTATGTTTGGTACATCAATGAATGTGGGCTCTTGCAGGTCCTTGATTCCACAATGACGACACGAAAAGGTGAGTTGAGCATCTGTGGCTGGCAATTGCTGCAGTAGTTCGATTTCGTTGTACGAGAAAGTCGCCACAATGTCCACATCTAGAAAAATAATTAACGGAGTACTTGTCATATATGTATGTATGTATGTTTCGAAAGCAATTTACAAAACATTTCGCTTACTGTCGTGGTTCTTTCCGAACTCGGTCGGCCAACGTGCTAATATGTGCTTGAATCTATTGGAAGTACAACTTAATAAATGATGGTAGCGTTTATCACTGTCATGTGCCGTTAAGCACACACACTTTTCACAAATATCTTTCACGTCCTCGTAGGGTATGTTCTCGTGTTGTGCCGAAGAAAGCAGCACTGCAGCCCCGAAATAGAGTAACTGAAATTAAAAAAAATAACACGAGCATATGTAATAAATACAAATAGTTTATGTGTAATTATGTACGAGGGCGGTCCATTACATATTTAGCCTACGAAAGTGGAAAGCTGTTCATTGCTCAACATTGCCTGCTTTTAGCTCAATTCGTCTGTAAAATACGTTTTCTGAAGGTCCGCAAAGTAGGCGAAACCTCCTCATTTTGCTCAACTTCCTACCCGGCGAGTGACTTTTTCAAGTTTGGAAACAAAAGGGTATATAACACGAACAAGTTCGGAGAATACGGTGGATAAGACTACAGTCGTAACGTAATTCGACCAATTTGGTCATAGCTACGGTAGTAGTGTACACTGGTTATGGAAGGGCTATATTTTCTGCATAAAATGTAGTAATTACATATGCCCTGAACGGAGGATATAAAATTTGTGACGAAGTCTGTAACCCATTTCGGAGATCCTATAAAGTATGTGAATTACCAACGCTCAAATTTTGCATACGTCTTTTTCTCCCCAAAATGTTGGTAATTCGTCGGAACCGCCGATTTCTGATATACCGAGTTTTTAGCAGGGATGATATGATTTCTAGGTGTCGTTTCATTCAGTAATGTTACAATTTAATCATGGAAAGATATACGCAAGAGCAACATTTGCAAATTATTTGATTTTATTATCAAAATAATTGTTCTCCAATTGAAACTTTTCGTGCCTTTTTACCATTGTATGGTGTACCTGTGCGTGCTCGCTATTCGTCGAATTGTTGAAAATTTCGATTGCCAATAAGACAAAGAACCGCTTGAAGTAATGAAAATATTGCTGCCGTTTAGCCAAGTGTTGATAAAGGTCCTTGATTCCACAATTTGTCTATTCCGAGACGTTCTCAAGAATTGGAACTGTCTCAAACAACAACCTGGCGGATTTGGTCTTTTATCCGTATAAAATTGTTCTCACTCAAGAACTGAAGCCGTTGGTCCACCGTAGACGTCGTGAATTCTCTGATTTTGCCTTGGAACAACTTGAAAACGATAATGATTTTTTTAAGAAAATCATCTCCGATGATCTGACATTGACAATTTGGTGTGATTTTTGGTCTGGTGGAAAAAGTTGATCTTGACAACATTTGATTTCATCAACGTGCCACACAGCACGTGCAACTACGAAAACATGTTGCGAGAAATGCATGGAGATTCGTTTATTTCAAAAAATTGTGGCATTGAATGGTCTCCAAGAAGTTGTAATTTAACACCATGAGACTACTTCTTGTTGGATTATTTGAATTCATTGGTCTTTAGCAATAAACCGCATTCTCTTCAAACATTAGAAGTCTATATTGGACATGCTCTTCAGAACATACGACTTGATTTAGTAGAAAAAAGTACTGGAAAAAGGGTTCATCGAATCCGTTCCTGCTAGTCGAAAGAAATCATATCACTGTTAATGGAAAACCTACAATCTGCCAACATATCGCTAAGAAATTCTAGTGCAGCCATTGAAGTGGTCATTAGCGCTCACATTATGCAGAGAACAGCTGGTTTCAGTATGACTACCGCACTAAAAACACCGTTAAATGAAGATCATCATTCATAAAATATATATATTTTTTCTTATTAACTAACCTTAATTCGACAAGAAGGATTTTTATATCAAAGAACGTGGCATGAAAAAAATAGGAAATGTTATCCGTTGGATTTAAACTGTTTGCCGGTTTTCAGATTTAGTTGGTTCTTGGTTTTTGGCGTGTACGAGTGGATCTACATTTAGTTTATAGTCACGAAAAGTTGCAGAAACTCCTTCAAGTTGAGGTTAAGCGTCAACCAAGGTACTTTCAATTGCCCGGCTGTCAACGAACTTTTGATACATCAGCCTTTTTATTAACTGTTTTCAGGGCACCTGGGTTTGGCTTATTAAAAGCCGACATGTAACAATTTCGAAACTTGTAATATCAGGGTTTTAACGGTGTTCAACGAAAGATAAGAGTCACCGCACAGCGTTTTTTTTTTTAAAGAATCGCATCATTGATCGATATTGATATTTTTCCATTTTTCTATAATCAAACACAATTATCAGTCCATTTCGGTTGACATTTTAAACTAATCGTTTAAGAAATTAGGGGTATTCTCTTGCTCTTGCAAAACCCTAGCACGGTGCAAGAATTGCATATATTTCCTCTTGGTGCACCGGCACAACAACAAACACACGCAGAAAATTATTTACAATGGCTGTAAAATAAGTCAGACCAAAACCCATGCATATTTGCGTGCAATGTCACGCAAAAATATGATTGCAACCCTGTTTTTGCTGTCATTTTACATAAAGACATATTACGTCTTAAAATTTTTGAGGAAGGTAAGTTTTAAATAGATTTTATAATTTCTATTTAAATTATAAAGATTTGTTACAGTTTTTTTTGTTAAAAATTTATGCAGAAGCTGCGGCAATTCACAATAGCCATGCATAATAGTCATTCACAATATATTGACCGAATCAGCCGTTCATATATCACTCGATTCTGCAATGGGTGCTCTCGTGCTCTTGTATATTTCGGTATAGTATTTTTGCAATCTGCAATCTTGCAAGAGCAAGATAATACCCCTATTGTACTACGCGATAGTAAAATTCTCTTGCAATAGCAGCGCCAAATTTTAATAGGACTGCCATCACTTTTAGCCCTAAGCCATATAAATATTCATATTAGTTTAAATGTTATCCGACTTCACAGTCATTCCATTAACAATTCACTCATTTTCAACGTAAGTCAAATGACTATTTGCATTGCGACTAAAATATGTATGTATGTATTCCTTATCAATGCATAATTATCAGTTTCAAAATAGTCGTTCTTGTATCTTTGCCGGAGTGGCTCCAACAAATGCTTATTATACTACCTGCAAAAGGTGTCGAAATCAAAGTTATACATATTATATTGTTATATATAAAAATAATTAACTATAAATTATAATTAAAAAATATTTAATCGTCATAAATATTTTATAAAATCTCTTTTTTTTATTTATATTTATGACGAAAATATTTCTGTAGTCCATCAAAAAATCTGATTTTTCGTTAGACATACATATTTACCTAGACTTCATTAGATAAATAAATGAGGATTGCACGAGTACCGCGACCTAAGGTCTATTGTGCCCTCTCCTAAGTCATAAGGACTCACTTAGCCTCTGCATATTGGTAAATTCCAATATCCTGCTAGGTGCTATTTGGGCGATATGATCACTATTTGGAAACATGGATCCAAGAGCCTTTATCCTGATAGTCCCATGTTATATAAGTGCTTCCTAAGGTAACTTCATTACTTGATTACATATTTAAACCTTTTAAGGTTGTAACGACCCTTTAGCACTTGGCATGGCGCGTTCCTTTATTGTATGGGGAGCACCCAAAACTAAAGGTTCGGGTCCTACCATGTTGGTGGATGCTGCGGAGCGGGCGAGCTCAGCAGCCACTTCATTTCCGGCTATACCTTTGTGACCGGGAACAAGGTGCATTTGGTTACAATCTGATAGACTGTTTAGTAAAGATCGCTTTAAGTGCGACTCGACTGACGTCCGTTGCGATAGTTGCGTTATAAGTTTAGCTCTACGCACCGACCTATAGCAAAGCCCATAGATATGAAGAGTTTGGTGCGTGGTCCTGCACCAATTCCTTCCGACGTTTTTGTACTGTCAGTGTACCACTTGATTGTATTATCCCTAAGTAGTAGTTCGAGAGCGGAATCATTCAATTCAGCCTTACTGCTAAGTGTAAGGCCTGGACTTCTTAATAAATTTTACACTTTTGGTAATGCTGTCCCTTGGGAGAAAAGCCAGTGGTATTTCGACACTTAAGTCCTTCTGAGCTCTCTATCTTACCTCTGTCAAACCCGCCTGCTGTCATTTGAAGGAGTGTGTGTTTGGCTACCTGTCCGATTACTAGATGAAGCGGTGTGAGTTTCAGCATGACTTCAAGTGCCACCGTCGGACATGTGCGATTGGCACCCGACATGCAGATGCATATTCGTTGTGCTTTAGGTATATTATATAAGGCCCCGACTTATTGATTTTAAATGAAAGTATGCGACCAACTCTTGGTGATTCTCAAGAATCTAAATTTATAGAATTATATAGAATATTCAACATTCCCATTCATTGTAAATTTATAAATTTGTCGGTAAAACTAAAACAAAGGAAGGCGAAATTCGTCAAATAATTTATTTCTATATGTTAGATTTTCCAAGAAAAATTCGGCGTGTTTATTTCAATCTAATTGTGCATATTCTTGGTATACATTGTGATGAAAAAGCATCCGGAAAATATAATTAAATTAAATGATATTTCAAAAAGTTGTATTTTGCTAAGATGGTAGGACTGTTCTTAATTACTATGCCAAATATGAGAGCGATCTGTCAACCAGTTTATCTCCAGCAGCGGCTTAAATCGGTACAACTCAGTTGTGCGTAGCAATTTTTACAATGGATAAAAATATCGAAGACGGTCGAGAGGTCGTTGAAGACATGCCTCATTCTGGACGACCTTCGACCTCTTCAACTGATAAAAATATTAGAAAATGAAGGATATGGTACTTGAAAATTGTCAGGCAAATATTTGAGAGATGGTTAGAAAGCTGAACATCTTCGGCGAATTCAATCGAATGATTTTGGTGGATATTTTGGATATGAAACCCGTTCTTGC
This sequence comes from Bactrocera tryoni, assembly GCF_016617805.1. NCBI lineage: Eukaryota > Metazoa > Arthropoda > Insecta > Diptera > Tephritidae > Bactrocera > Bactrocera tryoni. The sequence goes on from NC_052499.1 coordinate 42,129,216, forward strand.
TCGACTCGTCCTGATAAAGCTGCATTTTTTTCAAAAAGAGTGCTGCAAACAGGACTCTTTGGACGTGCTTGATTGTGCGAATTCCCTTGAGATGAGACATGGGTTTATGAGTTTGACATGCGAACAAGTCAACAATCACCGGAGTGAAACCCGTTTTCAGTCGATCGAAGAGATAAAACAAAATTCGTTGAAGGAACTAAAGGCCATCCCAAAAAGTCCTTGTGAAATATATTATATCTGGTGGTGATCACTTTGAAGGTGACAAAATAAATATTGATGAATAATTAAATCGATAATTACCATTTTTGTCATAATTTATTTTTACAAGCTGAAGATGAGTCACGAACACATTTTCTGCATTGAAAAGCTGATCGCCAGGTATCATTAAAAAAAATATAATTTTAAATATTGTGAAAAAAGACTTTAACACTATGAGGTTCTGAAAATCTATAAATTTCTTTCGAAGAAGACTACGAGGTTTATCCATGTTCCCTTGCAAGTAGCAGTAAATAAACATACCAAGGGGTTTAGTGGGGCTTAGCAGGTATTTAACACAGATAGTGATGAGTAATGAACTCATACTTACCAGTAACACAAATTTATAATCCATTTTGAATACTTTGTGAGTTTAGTTTGTGGATTCTCAATGCAACTGAATAATTTTGTTGTTAATACAATTCATAATATCACACAATATTCTTCCGATAAATCCACTATTCGAACACTGTATTCACAAATATTATCACTTTGTTAAATATTTTCTTAGGTGTGTATTCGTTTTTGTTGTTATTTTTTGTATTTTTAAGAATTTAACTTTGTTAATTAAATTTCTATACTGTTCATCCTCGCGTTTCTTCTTCACTGGCGAGCTGGTTTCACCGACCAACGTTTAGCAATCACCGAAAGGTTTTCTCTTCTCTCAATTTAAGGAACTACCTCTTTGAGGCAACAATATTTTGTAGCGTTCGTATATGAGCAGGTAAAAGTATTTTAGAGAAAACACAGATAACAGCGTTATCGCAGCCATTTCGTGTTTGTTTTCATTTGATAAGCGCGTTATCAGCGTGTTGAGTTCCCTTTTGAATTCATATTTTCATTTCCACACACACACATATTTATTATATTATTGTAAACGTTTTGGCATAAGCAAGGTGAGAACGGCTACGGACTTTATTGTTTATTAGCAGCTTCTATGGAGAAATATGAAGAAATAAGAATATTGAATATATTTTCTGAAATGCATACATATCTCCCAATACATAACTAAATTTATTTATTATTTTGTATTTGTATTTATTTGTACATATGGTGTCAGTAGGGAAATCTTTAAAATTTTTTTTTTTGCATTTTCAGTTCCCTTATGCCCTTAAATTTAATGTAGAAACCCACTTTACCATTGGAAGGTTTCGAAAAAGGCCCAAAACTAATAATAAAGCTCGACGTTCGGAGCGCTCGGAGTGCACAACTGGCACTTTAAACGCGTTTTTCTCAAAACACACTTTTTTAAATTGGCGGACATGATTCCGGTCGAACTACTCAACCGATTTGCTTAATTTTTTTTAAATGTTCAGAAAACGCCTAGCCATCGTACCTAATAGATTCATAATTTTTTATAATTTATTGATAATGTTATGACAAAATTTATGTAAAAAAGCATGGCCAAAAAAGCCATTCACGTACTTTTTAAGAATAAATTGGGTTTCTGTGTTTCAGATGATCCAAACATGAAAAATCGTGTCCGCCAGTGAATTCACTCAGCCATTTCTCCGACAGATGTCATCAAAAAATTCCGTAAAAATTTGTTTATACAGTCCACGAATACCATGATACTATGTGAAAAAGTTCTATTGTTGAATAAAAATTTCTATAAAATAAAAAATAGCAGAAAAAACAGGCCAGATTACCCTACTGACCCCGTAATTTCTTATAAAAATTAACCAAATTAAAAAGTATTAAGTTTAAAATCAAACTCAATTAGTTAAATATGCAATAATCCACTAAGCTGGGGTGTCGTCATTCTGGGTAAGCATTTACCGTCCTCGCCGCGCAACCTGGAATCGTGAGTAACCTTTGTGTAAGATGTGGTAGTCAAACCTTATGGAGAACCCCGGCTAAAAGAGACTAAGCTTCAGCGGAGTCTCTCCGATATATTCGGTTTAAGAGTTTGCTGAGTCGGCTCGCTGTATAAATATGTATACAACTTTATACTACTCGCCTAGCGAGGTTGTGTGCCGGGTTTGGGACCCGCTACGTAAAACCCACTCCCAATGCAATGAAAAAACAACAGCCTCGAATGAAAATCCCCAATTTTGATGACAAGCCAGGCAAACGTAATAAGGACTATGATTTAAGGGCATGTACCTGTACCTGTAATGTCTTGTTCCTAAATTGGGAAGGTGCTGCAATCAAACTCGTTGATGTCCTCGCAAAAATAAAGGCTGTTATCACCGCTATCCAAGAAATGCGAAAGACCTTGTAACATTTACTACAGCGGTCTTATAAAGGAGCGCAAATTCGGTGTGGGAGAAAGGCTCATTCGTCGAGTCCTGGCTTTCACTTCGGTGGATGTGTGTTTAGTCACAATCCAAATCAGAGCAAAATTTTTCAACATAACACTGATTTGCGCCCACTCCCCGACGGAATAGAAGGACGATATGGCCAACGATGCCTTCTTTAAGCGCTTGCTGCGCACCTATGAGGGTTGCCCCCGCCACGTCACTTTAACGCCAGGCTGGGCAAAGAAGTATCTTTGGCACAATTCAGCCTCTATGACGACACCTCTCCAAATGGGTTGAGACTGATCGACTTCGCAGGCGCCCAAAATATGGTTGTCTGTAGTACTAGACTCCAGCAGAAGGAAATTCACCATGCTTCGGGATAGAAAATTCAAAATTAGATTGATTATGTTATGATAGATGGAGGTTATGTCTCCAGTACCCTTGAAGTACGTACGCTCCGAGGACCTAACGTCGGCTCGAACCACTACACACAATTCCCCAATCGATGACGACGAAACAAATGTTACATTGTCCAACTATGATGTTGTTTGAATAGCAATTACCCGCCAGAAGAACAACAAAGCGACAGGGGCTGATGGAATACCGTCCGAGATATTCAAATACGGCAGCCACAAGTTGCATGCATCAGCTTTTTTGCAAGATATGGTCGGATGAAGGCCTAAGTGTGCTCTGCTCACCTCACAAAAAGGGGAACCCCACAATCTGCGCCATTTACAGTGGGATAAACCTAGTTAATATTGCATATAAGTTATCGAGCGTAGTGTGTTAAAGACCGAAGCCCACCGTCAACAAACTGATTGGACCTTATCAGCGTGGCCTTAGACCTGGAAAATCTACCATCGACCAGATTTGTACCATGCGTCAAATCTTGGAAAAGACCCGTGACAGGAATATCGACACACACCACCTCTTCGTCGATTTTAAAGCCGCCTTCGACAGCACGAAAAGGAATTGCTTCTAAGCCGCTATGTCTGAATTTGGTATCCCTGCATGTCTAATACGGAAGCGTTGAGCAACAAGCTCTGCCAGGATCGGGAAGAACCTCTCCGAGCCTTTCGATAACAAGCGAGGTGCTACAGTGGACTGAGTAGGCAATTGAAAAGTAATGTCCTCTCTCGAGGGACAAAGGCCAAACTCATAAGTCCCTCATCATTCCCGTTCTGCTATGTACATATATGTATGGTGCGGAGGCATGGACAATGATATCATGTGATGAGTCGGCCTTAGGAGTGTTCCTTTGCACATTGGCAACGGCGACTACCGCAGTCGATGGAACGATAAGCTGTATGAGATATTGACATAGTTCAGCGAATCAAGAGGCAGCGGATGCGCTGGCTTGGCCATTTTGTCCGGATGGAAGGGGACACTCTAGCTTTGAAGGTTTTCAGTTCAGTACCCACTAGTGGAAATGGAAGAAAAAGAAGACCTCCACTCAGTTGGAGTGATCAGATGGAGAAGGACATGGCTGCACTTGTAGACGATATTTCTGGAGTATGCGGAAACATTAAAACTTATCAGAGATAGTAAAGATGTACAAAAAAGTTATATAATATATGGAGACATAATTGCTTAGTTAAATGCTTGCCGGCGAAAAGCGTGTAAAATGTGCGGAACTCCATTTATAAATTAACATCAATTATTAACTATGCCTCCCAGTCAGCTTATGGTCAGACAGCAGTCATTTTGCATAAAAACAAACAATAAAATAGACACATTATACATAACAAAACATATGTCTGTCGGTGCCGTCTTATTTTTGTTTTATTGATAAAAAAGCGAAAACATTTGAGCTCCCGAGTGATTCATGTCGGTTTGCTTGAATAGCAAATTAGCTTGTCGAATGGCAAAAGGTAAACAAAAAGTGCAAGCTGAGAAGCTCTTACTCATACACATGTACATCATTAGTGTGTCATTATGTGATGAAGATAGGTGAAATGAGAACATATGTGTGAAGGTGTGAGTCCACGGTACACTTTAGCTTAACCAAAATTCTTAGAAACGGATTGCCCTTTTGAGATTCATTACCGAGGAATGTCGAATAAGTTTATGAGACAAAAAGGATACAGAAGGTAAAAGAGATAAGCTTGAATAGATTAAGGTGGTCGTGTGAAAGATTTGTAGGTATGTACATTAATACATTAGTATATGCGAGTGTGGTTCAACAAAGATTACATTCAACTCGTAATATATTTAATAATATCACATGATGAAGCGGGAGTCTCGCAAGTTTTGGGACAATGGAAAAAAATTTAGGTCGGTGACTTTTTTGTAATGAAAATTGAGCAATGATATCAAAGAATGATTCATTGCTATATTTAGGATCTTATCCTTCGGTAGTGATCATCAAATATTTTTTTAACGATTTTCAGTGTGGTCGTCTATGACATCGTATCGCTTGAGCTGAGAGGGTAGGCATCTCCAAATACCGCGTGGGTCATGCATGAAATATTGGGTATAAGAAAGCTGTGTACATGCTGGAAGTGAATGGGGCTCTGGTCAAAAAACGTAGTCGCGAGATCATTTCACAGTAGTGTTTAACGATGTCGTCTGCCGCCTTTCATGACCATCAGTAGATTTGGCGTACTTCGATCCACGCTACCGTTTTCTGGGATTTTGTTGCGATCTACATCGACCTGAAAAACAATTACTTCCACTATGCTTAATTATTGGGTCAATGCAACAGGAAATTGCAAAAATACGGTTAGAGCCAAAATTGCTCTTCCTTCGTAACAACGCATTTGCTCGATCGAACTATGCTACGGCCTTCCGCCTCATACACAGTATAATCGAAATTCGACAGTGTTTTTGTTTTGTTTCCAAACTTAAAAATTCGTGTTTCTCGAACAAATCGAATCGACGCTAGATCAAGAATAGCATGATAAAAGAAGACTAAATTATTTATGGACCAACGAAAGTTGATGCAAGTTTAAGGCTCCAAATTTACTAGAGCTTTTTCTTGGTTGAAATAGACTAGGAGTCCTTGTAAAATCTTTTGTGCGAGTTTTCTAAGTAGATGAAACAAAAATCTCTGTATCCAGCATCTGAACTAGACTTTAAGGACTTACTATTGGCGAATTAAAATTACTACAAACAGGCATTTTCTATGAACATTAGACTGATTGATATTTTATTCTTACGTGGCGGGATATACAGAACATAAACTTGCATAACTATACCTTCAAAGCATCTATGGCCTGAGATAGACATACTAAAAACTAACTTTGTTTGGGCAGACATATCTAAATCTTTTAGATAGTACAACAAAAACCGTACTATTATGTCTTGCTCCTATACTACTGTTATTTGCTTTAATTTAATTGTTTACTATGGAGTAGCAAAGTAAACAACCCTAACTATCAATCGTAATTGTTGACATTTTAGTTGTAATAGAACAACAGTTTCATTTGAATTGAGAGCAAAAGGAATGATTTAAAAGAAGAAAGCACAAAGTCATAAATTGAGAGGGAAAACGCACAGTCAATATGACTAATGGCTCATTTATGCATCAGTGTTCATTGATGAATGATTATTCAGGGAGACATACAAGTAAATCTGAGCTCGTCACAGCATCAGCTACACAATTAACAAAGCTACGACACGGTGCCGACAAAACCGCTGTGATCCTTAGTTCCATTGAACTTTTGGACTGAACGCTTGACGAAACGGCAGTCCGATCAATTGATACATTCGCACTTTTCTGCGCGATTGAACCACTTAAGGCCGTATAAAAAAGTGATAGAAGTCAACAGACGATGAACGGTGAATATAAGTACGTATTCCAATATCATAACGGGTGTTTTTTAGTGTAGTTTTCAATGCGGGGATACCTTTTTAGGTGTTGCTCTTTTTGACAGATTTTTATAATAAATAGACTTACTCCGGAACCACGTTTGCAAATGGTGCTAATCTTTTACCAAAATAATGGTTCGGTTCGAGCGAGGGAGCGGCCGCTTTTTCCAATATTTGGTCGTCATAATCGCCCAGCAGAGTCGGTTATTCGAGTAGCCATAGATCGGTTTCACATTATCCTCAAAGACGCCGTAAAGTGTGCTCCGAAGACTCTGTTGCTGCTGTTGAGCAGAGTATCGAAGAAGTCGCCAACGCGCGAGACAATTACAGCCCACTTTATGAAAGATTTTGCGGAAGAAGATTTTGCGGTTGAATCAAAATCCAACTAATGCAGAGTTGAAGCGCGACACACGTCCAGTAAATGTCTACCGATTCCGATTTCCAAAAGGAATTATTAATAAACAAAATTGATGATAATCGTCAAATCATTGTTGAGACGCCCCTTTCATCCTGAAAATGTCACTGTTTGGTCTGAACTATGGGCAGAGGGAATCATTGGTTCATATTTTTTCAAAACTGAAACCGGCTGTCACAGTCAATGGGGACGCTCTAGAGCCATGATGAATGACTTTCTCGTATCTGAAAGAGAGGATGGTGATGTAGACGACCATTGCTTACAACAAGACGACCTTTGGTGCCATGCAGCCAACGAAATAATCAATTTATTAAAGGAACATTTTTATTAGTGCATTATCTCGTGTCATAGTCCTGCAGTGTTGCCTCCAAGGACATGCGATTTACCACCACTGGACTGTTTTTTGTGGGGTTATGTGTAATCACTTGTCTGACTTTTTGTAAGAGAATATTCGGCCTGATTTTGCTGACATACCATAACTTCCCGAATTGCTGATCGGCATAATTTTTAAGACATAACGGCAAACCTTTCTCTTTATAATAAAATTAAATGTGTTTTATTTATTAAACCAGATGTCTAAAAAAAACACCCTTTATATTTTGTAGCAGTATGGTATATTTAAAGTTGAACGATTGGGGAGCGGAAGTTGTAAATACATATGGCGGAATGGCATCTGCTAAAGTGCGAAATCCAAACTAAGTAAACGATAATTGTTTCTCCAAATAAACCTGGCACTACAATAATAACAAAGGCACCTGCAGTTCGATGGCTTAATACTTTCAGCTGTAGCGCCGCTCTTTTAACGAATAATGAAGTCGTAAACTTTACTCCACAATATAGTGTTGTTAATTATTATTTACTTTATTAATTCTTATATTTTAATATTTCACTTAAAAATTTTTAAAAGAAGTCACTGTGATAGCGCTCCTCCAACACACTCATACAATACAGTTCACCTAAGCAGATTCCACAGAGGAACGAGCCGTTACAAGAGCAAATTAATTAAAACTGTTATCGAAAAGGCGCGAATCTACTTTTCGAAAACAATAACAGCACAACTTTAACAACATTCATGGAAATTTATTTTGAGTTGCGGCTGCAGATGCGCAGTAACTCAGACCAGCAGACAAGTAGTCAAACGAGTAATTACAAGTGCCATGAACGTGGCTTGATTATTGTCACTTTTCCCGCTAGCTTTTTTATACACGTACATACATACATACTTGTATATGTATTTACATTTTAAAATAGATTTAATTGATGGATCACCACGAGTACATGTCAACACACTTTGAATGTCCAACGCGCACTCTGGCAACGGAAATGCGTTTCTTCGTTCATTTAATTGTATCGCATCTTTCATTTATGTTTTTTGCTTTGTTGTCAAATCGACGACAGCTGCAAGCGCTGTTTGAAAATCCGCCACAAATCCCGACCGTTTCCAATAAAGTCACTTAACAAACTAAAACAGCAGACTGGAATCGTACGGGACAAACAAACGATCGGCGATCAACGCTGGTTTCTCAGCAGTAACGGCGCAGCGAAACTCCAAAGCGCTCACAAAAAACTCAAAGAAATTAAGAAAAACAAGTTAAAGCGTTAAATGGAGCTGCAAAGAAGTTCTGATACCATCTGAAGCATATATGTACATATGTATGTATACAAAAGTAATTTTATAGCCTCAAATTTAGACCTAAGCTTATATGTAAGCTTAGGAAATGATAGCTCATGTGTTATACAAAAGGTTTTTAGATTAGAAAATGTTTCTTTGTCATCGCAGCTAATCTCAATCTAATTCTGTTTTGATTAAAGTAATTAGTGTTTTAATGTAATGATGAAAAGTGTTGAATAGTTTTTAAAGCCCAATCTTTTGCATACATCTATACACATAATGTGTCTTGAATATATTACGGAAATAAAAAAGACGAGTGCCAGAGTAGAAGTAATGTTTTGGATCTAACGATTCTTATGAGCTCAGCTTTCAAGTTTAAGGTATCCTCGAACTATATTACCTCCTAAATTCTTATGCTACAAATATCTCTATAAATTAACATCGATAGTTAATATCAAACGAGAGGGGTATATGATTTGATTTACTCAATCCCTCGCTCACTTGTTGGCTACAAAACTCCAGTGCCCGAAATATAAAACCAAACAAAACAAGTTCAAGTAAAACAAAACAGTACTTACCCACCGCATAAACGCAGTACACCATACGAAAGTTAGCTTTGGTGTACACACAGTCGAACAATTAACGAGCACTCTTACAAGCAATAATAATAACAAAAAGGAAAGTCCAAATTCGGGCAGAACGGAATTGTAGATGCCAGTTCCCACAACAATCGGAGCTACATAACCAGAACGGACCCGAATTTTTTTCCGATCAAGGAGAGCAAACACTCAACACCATTCCACAAAATTACAAATTGTGACAGAGACCTGGCAATTAAAAATTCTCAAAATTTTTCAGTACTTAAAATTAAGGTGACTGAGGATATAAATATAACATTTTCTTACCTTTGTACAGAAGAATGAACTAATGATGATATAATTAATAGTATCTACGGCGCTGTCGATGTATCCCTTAATTAATCAAACAGAAAAACCATAGACAGGAGGTTTCTTTAACCATCCGTAGACATAGGGTAGGTCAATCCTTCAGAACGAGACTAACAGAAGTTATCAAATGGGCTTATGGTCCAAGCAGCAAGACTTGAAACTTTATTGTTGATAGCCAAGTGGCACTAAAAGCTAATCGCGGTACCAGCACGAAATCTTCCTGCGCAACGTCAAATTCCTAGACCTCACATTAGACTCAACCTCACAGTTGAATAGGCATGTGGAATTAACACTGTACAGAGCCACCAAATATGCAGACGCCACACCATAAATGCAGACGCCGAGCCGGTAGATCCTGGGGCTGCAGCCAGGGCCGATCAGGTCGCTGTATGCCATGAACGTAAGGCCTATTGTCACTTATGGAGCGGTTGCTTGGGCATCGAAGGCAACGCTGCGCTTCAGGGGCAATGCGTCTTCGTCCAACCGCAGCACTTGAAGTCATGTTGGAGCTCACACCGCTGCATCTAGTGTTCAAATAGGCAGCGAAGCAGAGATAAATATGCTTATGGCAGAAGAGGGATATAGCAAAGGGAAGACAATTAGGGGAAGACACACTACTGGCCCTTCTTCAAGGATATGGCGTTACGAAGAAGGTAAACTTCGGAGTGGAGTTTCACACTCGGCCTACTACTGAGGGCCAGAAGACATTGGAGCAGGCAGTGAGGGACCGCATACCAAGCTATCCATAACAGTTGGATGTTGTTTCCGAGCATCTTTCAAGCAGAAATCTTTGCTATAAGCAGAAATCGATCTCCCACGCAACTATCGCAACCAGCGTATTACTATACTCAGAGATACTCATACGGCACTGAAAGCGATTTCAGTTTATGAAGTCAAATCGTTATTAGCGAGGGAGTGTATAGGAATGCTGAATCGCCTTGAGCAATGAGCTGGCGACGATTTAACCCCCGCTCTGCGGCAGCTTCCAAAATGATAGGTCCATAACTATGCATTGAGGTGGGATCCCACATCATAAAAGAGTTGCTCCGCACGGAGAAGAGAGTGCAGGCAACAGGAATGCGCCACGCCAATTTGCTATTGGGAGGGTACAACCAAGCAAGGTTTAGAGACATCATCAACTTCCACCGAGACAAATTCCGTCTCCTTGTCGCCCTATGTAATGGGCACTGCAGGCTCAAGAAACACTTGTCCAACATGGGCATAATCTCTTGTTGCCGGTTTTGCGAAATGGAACTGGAAACTCCAGAACACCTTCTTCTAGACTGCCCAGCAAGCTCATGGCCTTTGGAGTCATTCAGATGAACAGGGGTCACATAACCTCCATGACGCCCAGCAAGATCCTGGAATTGTCAGACTGCTGGAAGCAAGAACTGTGCCCTTGCGAATATCCATCCTTCAGCCGATAGAGAGGGGTTTTTCAAAAAGACTGACAATATTCCAATTTTTAATAAATTTGACTGATAGAGTGCAAAAAATTATTACAACATTTTTTCATTCCACTCAAGTACTAATGGTGCTTAATTGGGATCTTTTTGAGAGCACAATAAGCTTAAATGATTAGGAATATATAATTATCATTTTTTTTATGTTTGCTTTACAATGCTAAAATACCTAAACAAACCATATATCGGTTGGGTTTCCTTTACAATGCTAAAATACCTAAACAAACCATATATCGGTTGGGTATAATAAAAATACATAAAACAATAAAGAAAGCAGCAATAAGGCGCGCACGTCACGTTCGATCGAAACTCATGGTTCCAGCATAGCGTGGGACAGACCACAAAACTGGTGACTTCAGTTTTGCTACTTGCATTGCATGCGCTGATGCTGCTTCAGTTCGCTGTTATATTTGCCGCTACTTGCTTCCTTTGTTTTGGTTTATTTGTTGGCGTTTTGGTGCCCAAAATTATATAGAAAACAACTCGAAACCGGTCAGCCGCATCAAAGGGGACGGCTGCAAGCTTAGCAGCACCTACTCATCTCTTCACATTCGATTTGGTATTTGATGCTTAGCGCATGCGCGCCAAACGTTCGCTGCTTATAAATATACATATGCATGTGTGTATATTTGAGAATGTATGTTACATATGCTGCACTCTTAACCAAGATTCAATGTAGACTGGACGCAATGCACGTTTGGCTTTAAATTTTTTTGCTTTTCTTCGGTTTTTGCTCACATTTGCAGCGCTGAAATGTGATGTGCTTGTACTTTGGTGTTACTGTAGTTGTAGATGAGTTTATTTCCTATACCAGCGGCTATTAAATTCCTACACGTTGCGGTTAAACTGCATTTTATCAAGCTTTTCTTTTGTACAATTGCTTTACGACCAGTTTTTATTTATGAATGCACATTCGCATGCTTGTATGTATGTATGTTTGTGTATACTTTTGCGAGCAAGGTAACTGGGTTTCGTGTTGGACGTTGCTACAGAAAAATGTCAAAGTTTGTTTGCAATCAAATTAATGTTTTAAGTACCTGGGAAAATTTTTGTTGATCAATTATGCAGCGCTTCCCAAACTTGTCTTTATTGGTGTATCAATAATATATGTATTTGATAGTTCAAAGTAAAATATATGACATTTTATTTATTTATACTGATTTATGATTTAATTTAATTTCAATTGGTTTAAAAACCAAAAATATTGACTTATGGACATCAAATGTTTGTTGCATTTATGTTTTTTTACAAATATATACAATGGGACCCTCAAATAATAATTTGAATTTCTATGTTTTGACCAATAATTTTATGTAAAAGTGTATTTATGTAGGAAAATACAATTCATACTCCAATACAAGTCATTCGCTTTAAGATCTGGATTAAGAATATCCCAAAGTTCGAATAATGCTTATAAAATTCGCAAACTTTTCTTTAAATTAAAAATAAATGTACATACAAAAACTATATTATACCCTTGATAGCACACCACTGATAGCTAAACACAATCATAGTTTTTAGAAAATTTTCTTGCAGTCCAGGCCAAACATAATACATAGAGGTAAGGTAACCAATGTACACACAATGCATTCCTATATGGGATAATATTATATTTGTATATATGAAGAGTGCCGTTAGTTTGTTGAATTATTTGAAATTATAAATAATTTGATATTGTTTATTACAGCTTTTTGTTGTTTACAAATCAGTATTATTTACTGCATAATAATCGACTTTTTTATTATACACTTAGTAACAACAACTAACAGAATAACATACTTATTAATCAATAGAAAAGTCGTTCGACGTTTTTTTCTTTTCATTTTTTCTCTACAAGCGATGCCGCATATAATAGTCAATAACTGTTGAAAAGGCAGCGAATCCGGCAGCACCCACAATACCTGCCTTAACACCCGCACGCAGACCAATCAGACCCCCCGTAACAGCGCCCGCATAGGTACCGTTCCGCCAATCAGTAACACCTCGATACTATTTAGAAAAGAGTAATTTATACAATTCTTTACATATGAATTATGATACTCACACTTTCGATTGTGCACTCTACGCCTGAGAAAACCATGCCAATCATGGCAAAATTTTTGGCGTAACCATGTGTTGTCTTGCGCATATCTCGTAAAATCTCACGAGCTGTCTGTTTCTTTTCGTGCAATAACGGGTCTGTGAGGCTGGGGTTTACCGAGGCGCTAAACAAACCAATAGCGGCACCCAAACCATAACCTGTAAACCAAAATAAAAACCAGCTATTAGCTAATTATATTTGTAACGTAAATTATGCTATTTATACCCATTACGCAGGCAGTTATAGACTTGAAGGCGCAACTTTCTACTGTCTTCTCAATCATTTTCTCTTCATTCGTTTTTATTTGTATTGGACCATTACTAGAGGGTACCACTATATTTTCACGGTATCTGCGATTGGAAGTTAAGTAAGTGATAACAGAATCAGTGAAATAGATGTTTCAACTATACCTATATAGATTCCCAACAAAATGCTGTGCCATTTCATCCATTTGTGCGTTCTCAAAAAATACGCGCTTATCTTCTTTTTGTACCGCGGGTAAGTCAACCATTTTTGTATTTAAACTATTAATTAAAAACAACTATTTGTAAGAAAAATATAAATTAACGATGTGCTTTTTTGTTTTTCTAGCCATGCGCGGCTGTCAAAATGCGCTGTCAGCTGTTTCCTCACAGCTGTTCAAATGACAAACACACTACACTTGAATGAGCAGTCATTTTAGTGCATAGTTATGTATAAATACAAGTTTAAATTATTTTTAACCCTAGGAGAAATGAATGTGCAGATGACCTATTTGAATATATACTTTTTTATGTTTTATTTATACCTTGTTTTATCACAAATTACAATACAATTAAATATTATTTATTGCCCTACAAATGTAAAATAATTAAACTGAAGTCAAAAAAAATAATTATAAAAATATAGATCAACTTTTTTTCATACATATGTATATCTCAATAACGCTTACAATGTTATGAATTGGGTGATTTAAAATTTAGACTGGTTTGGATTGGTTTAAAATTTTAAAATATAAACAAAAATTGTTAATTAAACGCGTAGAGCAATAGAAGTATTACACACACAGCTATAACTGCACCTAAAATAAGTGAATCTCTCTTCTTCTTTATATTGATCCTTTGTATCAGACTGAAATGAAGGAATATAAATGGTATACTCTACTTTTTAATATTTTAAATATTTGTGAAAACCTACCTCGAAATCAGAGGAAATCTATTGGATATGTCATTAAATCGTGTCTGCAATCGTTTGAATGCCTGTCTCTGCGAAAGTAAGTGTTCCCGAGTTTCAATAGCGATGTTTATTTGGTCATTGACCATATTACTTGAACTATAGTGAAAATAAAGAGTACATTTCTTATCTTAATTTATTTTTATAAAGTAACCACTAACCTGTTCAAATGAGTACTTTCTTTCAAATACAGATCGCGTCTACTTAATCCAGAAATAGTTGGACTGTTTGTGGCCAACCCGGAACCGCGTAATAATTCTTCACGCTCTATGCGAGTTGTGTGATTTGCGCAAATTTTATTGAACTCTTGCTTATATCCATGCAGGATTTCACGATGACGTTGGAGTGTATGAATAGCAGCAGCACCTGTTGCAGGAAGCTCTGACATATTTTCATTCAACGACGAAAGCTGTAACATGGATTGCCATAATATGTTATACACAATACTTCAATTTTCACATTTTACCTTGTCTAGCATTTGTGAAATTTCTTCCGAGAGGGAATCGAAGACATGTTCGCCTAATAGTGGTGATGTGTCGGTTGATGAACTGCTATGCAGGGATGTGCTAGTGCCTGCACCAATTTTGCTAAATGCAACTAACTTTAGGTCTATTTCGTTCTCCAAATGCCTTGCTTGCTTGCGAAGCGCTGCAAAAATTGAAATGTATATATAGAGTTAGCCTTTGCTCTTTGTTAAGTGTAGTCACTAACCATCATAATTAGAAACACCCATTTTTATACAAATATTTTCCAAAAGCTGCAATTGTATGCACTATCAAACACGTAAAATTAAACGAACTAATTAACAAAGAGAATAAACATTGACATTTTCCTATTTGTTTCTTCTTCTTAAAACTGAAACGTTCACGATGAAATAAAGTTGACCGGTGAATGTTACCGAATAAATACAGAATTCTGCCGATACTACAACAACAACACCGAAATCTTTTATTAGAAAATATTGCCCCCAAGGTGTTCCTTTTACTTTTTCAAGAAACGCATATTTAGACCGGAAGACACAATGAATTTGCAATGTGGAAATAGGGAAGTATAAAAACAAATAACCAACGAGAAGGTGCAAATCCTTGTATGATGGCTAACAGAGGTGAAAACCACCGAGTAGAGAATTTACCATTTTTAACATATTCGCTACTATTAAGCAGAGATATGTAAAAATGACAGTTTACTTGCAATGCACCTGTTTTGTTGTCGTTGTCCTTATTGTATGTTTGCTGCAGAAGTTTATTATAAAAATTCAACCTTCTTTAAAGAAATAAAACACAAAGCTTAAATATTAGAGACATCAATATTAACAACTACCGCTTTCAATGCAAGCAATAGCACAAACATAGTTCTTAATATGAAACATATAAAAAGATATTTTTTTAGCATCCCCAAAAATTTTAAAATTACAAACAAGTGTTGAATCATATCAACTTTACAAATTAACTTCAAAAACATAAAAATTACAGTATTTCTGGATACAAGAAATTAAATTCTCAATGTGCATAAAATTCATTGTATGAAGTTGATTTTTATTGATATAAAATATGAAAATAAAAGTAACTACTTAGTTTAACTTAAATAAGTATAACTATAAGTAAAACTGAAGATGACTTTAAATACATATACATACATATTTGTATGTATTCACGTCATGTTTTTTAAAAAGCAAACCGTTTATTTATGTATGTATATTTTCCTATCCTTAAAAGAATACACATAACTTATGCTTAGAAATCCAAAAGAGAGAATTTTGATTTACTTTATATTAAGTAACGTTCTTCTTGTACTTAAACCCGTACTGAAGGCTACTACACACATGCAAATTTCTTGCGTACCAATATACTATGTAACCCATCCTTATTGCTACCCTTCTATTATTGTCTATTATTCACACCATCCCCATTATTCATCGAATTTTCCATATTTTTAACAATGACATAGTTTGTTATGTGATTTATGGCTTCATCCTGTAGGCGATCGGGCCAGCGTCTCATATACGACTTAATGAAATCGCCGAAAGTATCCACTTTGTCCGGAGTAGCCTTGTGATTGTCGACAATATTTTTGACAATATCTACGAATTTATCATAATCCTCGGAAGGTTTTTTCATTTTGTTATTGTAATTTGGCAGAACTCCGTTGGTGTTTGTGTTGTTATTAGGTGCTGTGTTAAGTTGCGCTGAAGCGGCGGCAACAGCTGCAGCTGCTGCGGTGGTAGCCATAAAGTTGACATCGTTGTTTTGATTGGGTGGAGGTTGAGTGTGATCCATAAAATGTCTGTGCATTCCATATTCAGATCTTTATTAAAGTAAAAAAATTTATTAAGTTAGTTGCAAATGAGCATTGGAAGCAAATATGTATGTTCAAATATACTTATAAAATCCTTCGGAATTATTACTATTGAACTCTTGTTGAGACATTTGATTCTTCCAAACGGGAGACTCTGAAGCCGAAGGTAAAGTGCTCGGGTTAGATGCCGGTGTCATAATGCGTTTGTCACTGTAAATTTAGAAATATTTTTTTAGTCAAGTTATTTTCGTTTCTTAGAATCATAAACTTATACCCTGCTTGTCCGGCCAGACTTTTGAAAACATCATCCACTTGCGAATAGAATTTCCACGTGCTTATAATACCAGTTGTTTCAAAGGTTTTCTGCTCTTGCCTGCGAATAAAAAGTAAAAGATGATGAAATCACCAAGTATTTGCTTTATTTTTCACTTACCGGTAACGTTGAGTCAAATTGTTTACTTTAAAATGTACTTCTAGTGCTGATACAGGTACACCCAAAGCGGTTAACTGTTTTGCCATAGCCACATACAAATGGCCATTGCGTTTTATCGTGCGCAACTCATAGGCGCAAACTTTCCACAATTTAATTAATTCTAAAACTCCATTATCCTCCCATTGTCGGCGCTTTTTGTTGAATTTTTCATACTAAAAAGTGAAGAATGACGTTTGAATAGATTTTCGGAATCAATTTTAAGGTATCAATTTATACTTACAGGCATTTCACATGGGTCTCGAAAAGAGCAAATGGTATTCTTAAAGAACCTCCGCTAAGCGGCTTATTTATTCAAATTTTAATATCAGAAATATCTGAAAAATAAAAATAATAAAATAATCATGTCATGTTATAATTAGTATATATCATTTCAAAAATAAAGTATAAAAAACAAAATTTTAAATTTGGTTGCAACGAAACTATAATACCCTTCACAAATGCATAATATTTCTTAAAAGAACCTGATTTTGATCGGTCAGTTTGTATAGCAGATATAGTATGCTGAAGTGGTCAACACTTGTTTTGATAACAAAGTTGCATTCCAATTGCGCGCACAAGTCAACTTTAGAGCGTGTAGCCATGCAACAAGATGTCGCTGAGCAAAACAAAACAGAAAATTGCTTAATTATGAATTTCTAAAAAGTCGATAATGACGACATTTCAAATATCAATTTGTTCACCAACAACTAATGAAGTATTAAAACTTAATAATAGGTACACATACACAGTAGCAAAAAACAACAAACCTGAAATGTGTGCATTGGAATCAAAATTTCACAACATTTTGTAAACTCAACTTTAAGTTTTTACTATTTTCCTACCGGTTTCATACACATCACAATTTTTCTAATCGCTAAATTAAGTCGCTGATAAATACACTGGCGTTATAATGGACAGAAAATACAAACATAATCTTCAATTTCTCTCGCGCTCGCTGCTTTGCAACGTAATTATCGTTTTCTCACTCTCTGCGCTAGCGCAAACTGCGAAACATTAGGAAAAAGCGAAACAACAAGACCATCATTAACATTTTTAGTTACAATACTCATCAAATAACGAAATACACAATTGGAATTTCTTTACTGATAATTGTAGATACGGAATGATCATTAAAAATAAACCAAAATAAGTCCCAGATGGCTCTCCCACTAAATACTGTGCAGAGTTGGCTTCTTAGCTTGCAGCACTTGCACTGACAATGTACTATACTCCTTTAACACCTTCATCACAGCGAAAACACTTCGCTGATTGGATTTGGTAAACAATATGCATGGAAATTGGCACCAAGTTTAGTTGCATTAGATTTTATAGAATACAAAAAATTGTGAAAACAACAAAAGACAAAAAGTTGTTGGCTGACATCATAGAGCTGTGTGTAACTCATACTAAAGCGGATATTCAAGTATACTAAAACGACATGTGAAGAAGATGCGGATGCGCTCTCTGTGTTACACAGTTTAGACGTGAGATGCCACCGACGACACTTTCGTCCGTTACTGCACTTGTCCGCCAATGCTGTTGCAGTTGCTGTTGCCGTTTAACCAGAAACAAGATGGGTGCTATTGCAATTTCTGCTTCCCTCTATGTTTTTTATTATTTTTTCTCGATTTTACTTAATCGCACAGCCACCTTTACGTACACAGATCTAACCTACACATACTTATGCACATGTGTGTTTTGTAACATTAATCTCAGTGTTACCACAAATTTTAGTTGATCAACGCAAACGAAATGCCAATTCAACGAACCTAATGACCATTTCTGTACATCGTCCATTTGACTTTGTCATTTCATATTTCGTGGAACTTAGTATCAGTTTGGCCCTTAATTTCATGTCTTTCACTACACATTTTTCTCCACTCACATTTCTTCTATCCAAATGAGCTCTTAGCTTTTATATAAATTGCCGCTGCGTGTTCACACACACGCCGCTAATGATGTTGCAGCTATTTACTTTGTTGTTTTTCGTTTTTTCTCATAAACTCTTATACTTCTTATTGGTTATTAGTTAGTGAAAAAACTTAATCAATATGTTATCGTTCGTTGGCGTTTATGGCGGAAAGCAAATGATGTAATTAATCTAATGACAATTCCCATTCGCTGCCTTTCAACACTGTACGACTTTGACTCTCCGTGCACACAAACATAACACAACCGAAGCACAGAGACGTTCAATCGGAACTAAACATCGGCCCTGTCGTCGTCGTCGCCACTGCATACGTTGCCGCAGTGATTTTCTCTGTTACGGCGACGCCAACGTTTAACCTCTCTTCTTTCACTTACATCAAGTGACATCATTATTAAGTTTATGTGGGGCCATCATTTGTGCGTTAAAGCAACAATTCCATCATTGAAATAAACTCTCATAATGTATAATGTTGTATCTCCCGGTTGCGATGATGAGAAATGTAGCACTCTCTCAGAAAGCTGATGTTCAAACACGAGTTGACTGATGATTTATAATTTGACTGAAACTACTGACTATTATTATATAATTATTATAAGTTAACTGTTACTATATATAATATTTATTTTCATTATAAATAAATATTTAATTGATAGGAATGTAATGTGTGTGAATACTTTAAGTTAAGGAAAAGTATGCAATCCTTCTTTATTTATTATTTTGTTTTGATTTCATATATGCATTCTATGACACATTTTTATTTAAACAGCATTCAATACAGCATACTAGAGGCAAAATCTAATAAATTTTTCCGTTTTGAATTGAAAAAATGCTTCAAAATGAAATCTTATTGCGCTACGCCACTGTAGAATAAAGCAATGACCGAATTCAACTGTCGACTGCGCCGTCAGCAGAGGCTCATCATCATTAATGTTGATTGTATTTTTCGAGATTAGAATAAAAGAAAATTATACTCCATTTCATTGGAGCAATTGCTGGGTTGGAAATCAATGTTTGAATCTAACCATAAAAACACGCGTACTTGTATAAGTAGATGTATGTATGTATAAGTAATTATTTTTTTTTGTTTTTACAAATGAGTGATATCGAAAGATAATCAGGCTCAACTTCTATATAAAACTGATGCTTTATACAATTGCAACATATTGTATAGGGTTTAATTGTTTTCTTCACCTAAAATAGATTATTTGCATCAAAGTGCTCATCAAATAGAGTGTATGTATTCCTGGCGGATGAGGATATTGCATTGGGTCAGACCATGCTTATAACCGAACAAACGATAAGTGCTATAACTCAGTAATGAAAATGCTAAATAAAAGTTGGGATTAGTCAATACAAGTGAGAAGTGGCATTTGGATTATGTCTGGTTCTTTAGTATGTTAATCGAATAAACTGTTAAAGTTGTGTTAAAATAAATCGGTAATAATAAACCATAATAGAGAGAGACACTTTTGCAGCCAAAACAAGAGAGAGTCCGAAATGTGTAAGTACTAAGAGCTGGACAAGCTGGCCGACAGTGGTTATGCTCGAAAATTTTACGAAAAGACGCGGTGACTAACAGAAAGTTTCAAGCCCGGGAGGAGAACATCCAACCTGCTGCATAGCACTGAAAGCGTACCACCAAGAGATATCGAACCCGATTCCCCAATCGATGACGATGAAGCACACGTTCCATAACCCGACCATGAAGAAGTTCGAAAGCAATTACCTGCTTAAAGAACAACAAAGCGGCGGGGGCTAATTGACTGCCGGCCGAGCTACTAAAATACGGCGGCGAAGAACTAATAAGGAGCATGCAGCAGCATCTTTGTAGAATATGGTCGGACGAAAGCATGCCCGATGATTACAATTTAAGTGTGCTCTGCCCAATCCACAAAAAGGGAGACCCCACAAGCTGCGCCAATTACCGTGGGATAAGCCCTTTCAACATCACATTAAAGCCCACCGTCAACAGAAAGAAAAACCCCTGAAAAAATTATCGAGACACACCACCCCTTCGTCGATTTTGAAGCTGCTTTTAACAGCATGAAAAGGAGCTGCCTTTATGCCGCTTAGTCTGAATTTGGTATCCCCAAAAAATTAATATGGCTGTGGGACTGACAAAGAAGCGAAGCAGATGGGCCCGGTATTGAAAGAGAGCAAGACGAAATATCTCTTGACATCAAACAAAAAGTCGTAACATTCGTGACTTGGCTCCCACGTCACTCTTGACAGTCATAACTATAGTAGTCGTAGACCAGCATTAGTACCAACAACAACGTCAGCCTCGAAATCCAACGCATGGACGATGACAGCATCTGTTGAGTCGGCGTTACATGTTTTCGAGAGAAAGGTTCTGCGGAAAATGTAGGGCCTTTGCGCATTGGCAACAGCGAATACCGCAGTCGTTGGAACGATGAGCTGTACGAGATATACATACGACGACAATGATATAGTTCAGCGAATTAAGAGACAGTGTCTAGTTAGGTCATCTCGTCCGAATGGATAAAAGCACTACAGCTCTGAGAGTATTCAGCACAGTACCCGCTGGGGGCATTGGATGAAGAGGAACACCTCCACTCCATTGGAAAGATCAGGCGGAGAAGGACCTGGCTACACTTGGAATCAACAATTGTCGCCAAACAGTGCAAAGCAGAGCGCTGCTATTAATCAATGACCGCCTCCTTTGAGAGCTTGTGTGAAAGCGAAAGGTGGCCATTTCGTATTACATTTTGTATATCACTCGTTTAATACACGTGTATGCATTATTAAATAAAATTAACTATATTAAAAAATCTATTATAATTTAATTTTTATAAAGCGCTGATCTTGTAACAGAACTTATGGCAGAACTTGGTAATATCAAAATCCAAAAATATATTAGCAAAACAAAGGTAAAATATATATAATGTTAAAATAACTATTTATTTGGAATTTACAATAACATAGAGTACTGTTTTCATATGTAATGCAATTTATCTTACTTCATATTATTTTGCTGCTGCTCCATGTCGTTAAGTCGCACTGCCAAGAACACAGTATTTTTACAGGAGATTTACGGGAGGATTGGGAGAACGCAGTCAATTTTACGCGCAACACCAGAAAACAAATGTATACATATGTATATGCATGTAGGTGTCCATTGCAAGGTAATGCAGTAATAACAAAAAACAACAATAATACATACACACACCTTAAAGATAAATATACATATGTAATTTGCCGGTCATCATCATTATGTTTAGCTGTGGCTCTCTGTTCTACAGTAACTAATGACGTCGACAGCGACGACGACTGTGACGACAGCAGTAACGACAACGACACGATGGAAGCTCCAAAGGGCATGTATGCCAAACTGTACGTGTGTGTGTGTGTGGAGGCGAAAAAGTTGATAGGTAAAGGCAAATGTTTAAACGAAATTGTCATAAGCGCAACGAATATGTAGCAAATAACAAAAATCAAATAATGACTCCAGCTTAATGGCGTCTAAGGTGGTAATTATCATTAAAACGAGCAACAGCACGACTGTGCTACGATAAGATATGTATGATGTACTTGTGTGAATACTTATATATGTAGTTGTTGGTGGAGTTGTTGGCACGCCGTTTGCGCGCCAATACATTCGTATACGGACAGAGGCAGGGGCTGATGAGGCTTGAACCCCAATAGCAATGAAAATTCTTAATGGGTTCGAAATATAATAAATTATTTACATATCTGTAAATAATATGTATACATATGGATATGTATGTATGTATGTGAATGTGCATGAATGTTTGCAGAAAATTTTTAAAAATAAAGTTGCCTTACAATATGGATTTAAAAGGTCGACATTTGTCATTAGTAATATAACGCGTGATTCAACTGGATGTAATTTTTTCAAAAGCCTTTTTTTGACAGATATTGGCAGATTTTATGTAGCTCTGCCTTCCCAAACGTCCTCGTTTCGCAATATGGGCGATCGTACATTATCGAACCAAATTTTGTTCATCGATGAGGCTCATTTCTGGTTTAATGGATATATAAACATGTAAAACTGCCGCATTTTCCCGCTTAGATTCAGTCCTTGGATCAAAACATCATGAGTGGCATTCGCCAGTTACCAGTCGAAATCCTAGAACGAGTCATCGAAAATTGGACTCAACGGCGCGGCCAACATTTGAAAGAGATAATCTTAAAAAAAAAAAAAAATACCAAAGAATGTTTTTTCGAATCATAATAAACATTTTCCATTAAATTTTATGTTTCTGCGTTTTTTCTTTAAAAATTACGATCTCCCTTTAATACGAAGTCGAACACAACAAATTGATAGCAACACTGCAGGCTGAAAAGCCAGTTAGGCCTGAAATATTGTGTCAAACAAAAAATTACTATCATTCCTCGGTGGAATACTGCCAAAGTTTCAATTTTCCAATCGTTCTGACCTTATATGTATGTTCGAAAGTGACTATACCTCGATCAAATCTAAAAATCTAAAAAATATAATGGGTTTATTGAATCTTTTTTATTGAAATTGAAATGAATTTTTGATGACTCATGCCCAGCTCTTGATCGATTCTAAGGCTGCTACTACATATGCCGGTCTCTTTTGACCAATTCAGCAATTGAGATGCATTTTTGCCTTAATCGTTGTAGTACTGTAAAATATGTCGTATTTTCTCTTTATTTTGCTCCATGTTTGCGACGCTATCACTCACGAATGACTTTAAAGAAACGACAATCAATCAAAAACGTGTTAGCGCGTGAAATGAGCTTTCCAAAAAGGTATAGCATGACCCGATGCGACGATAAAACTAGAACTACGCGCTTTCAGCGCCAACAAGCGAAAATACCGCAAGACTTTTTTGACAACCTAATATAACGGTCACTTGACCGGTTTGCTGGACTTCTTCGTAACCGCACCAGCACAAATAGTGGAACAAGTTAAAAAAGGCTACAAAGGTAGCAACGAGAGAAATCATCGCAAAAATTCATGAAATTTTGTTAGAGGACGTAAAATGAATTTCAAGGAGTTACTTTAAATCATTGGCATCACAAGTCATACTATTCACGATTTTTTTAAGTGAAAGCAACGTTCTGCCTTATTCAGGTGAACTGTATGAACTGTTTCCCAATATACCATAGATTTTCTCAAAAGATGATGCCAAAACGGAAAAAAATTCTGTCTGGTGCAGGGAAGTACCCAAAGATCTTTTAAAAAATTTAATTATACCCTAAACAGGGTATATTAAGTTTGCCACGAAGTTTGTAACACCCAGAAGGAAGCGTCGGAGACCCTGTAAAGTATATATTTAAATGATCAGTATGTTGAGCTGAGTCGATTTAGCCATGTCCGTCTGTCTGTCTCTCTATTTGTCTGTCCGTCTGTCTGTATATATACGAACTAGTTCTCCAGTTTTTAAGATATTATATTTTTTCAAACGTCATTTTCTCTTCAAGAAGCTGCTCATTTGTCGGAACTGCCGATATCGGACTACTATAACATATAGCTGCCATACAAACTGAACGATCGGAATCCAGTTCTTGTATGGACAACTTTCACATTTGACAATGTATCTTCACGAAAGTTGGCACAGGTTATTTTCTAAGATAATAATGTGATATACGATCGGAATCTAGTGCTGGTATGTAAAACTTTTGCGTTCGACAAGATACATATATTCACGAAATTTGGTATAGATTCTTTCTAAGGCAACAATGTAACTCCGAAGAAACTGTTCACATCGGATTACTATAGCATATAGCTTCCATACAAACTGAACGATCGGAATCAAATACTTGCATTGGAGACTTTTTCAGTTAACGAGATATATTCAAAATTTGGATGAAAACCACTGGCCGGTTATGTACATGCACCTGTGAACGGTATATTTGCTTCGGTGTAGCCGAAGTTAACGTTTTTTCTTGTTTTTGTGCTGCGATGATTGTGCTCTATCTAGGCTAAGATCCTGTCGAGTACTGTAATGTTTGATTTTATGTTTTCAGTTAAAAATTCCGGTCAGAACCTTTTCGCATTGCTTAGGGGAACCACCAAAAGTCAATTAATTATAGCAGCTTAGAAATTTTAGTAGTAAGCAGTTATTAAACAATCCCCCTCCCTCATTTGCCGAATAACTGGCTTCACCCAGTGGTGTTGGACGCCGATTAATACTTACAATACTTAGCATAACTGTCTTTATGTATTTGTTTTGTATGCTTAGATCGCTATTTATTTACTAACAAAATTCAATTACAACATAGATAGATCTTGGTGTTCTATTAAAATGTGTTAAGTTAAGGGAAAACATATGTACGTATTTGCTAATTCTTTTCGTAATGGTTTTAAATAATCTAACAATAATTATAACTAAATTAAGTACGACTGGGTATTTGGTTGAGCTCCTTCAACTTTATATGGCATTCAACTGGAATGGCGAACCTGGTATATGCTCGTCACCCCACTTGGCCACTAGCAAATAATCGCCCGGGTCACGCACTTCATATGTAATTTTGTAAACATTATTTCCGGTATGCTTAATGACGACCTCATCGCATTGTCCTTTTGGTCCGAATATGCCAACAAACAGCATGTTGTTGCCCGCGGCCGAACCATCAACGGTGAACTCGTTCTTCTCTTCAAGTGAAATGTGTGTTAAACCAAGTCCACGATATGTCACACAACTGGCGTCTGATTTGAATACGGGCACTAAGTGTGATGGAGTTTGATGTTAAAAGATAGGATTTGCAAATATACAAATACAGGCTTTGTTCGGAAGGTGATAGGACTGAGTTGATTTAAAAAAAAATTATTTGAACCAATCGTTACAACTCTTTAAAAACTTTCAAAACAGGCTCTTTCTACATCGATGCAGCGCTGCCAGCGCGATTTCCAAGCATTGAAGGCGTCACGGAGGGTATTTTCCGGAGTAGTTTTGAGAGCAGAGTTGCATGCTGCTTGGATCCCCTCTGTCGTCTCAAAATGTTTGCCTTCCTATCCACTGTGTCACTCAGAAGATTTCCTATTTGTCTCGGGATCATACTCAAAGATCCAAGACTCGTCACCTGTGTTTGTCGAAGTCGCAGGTCTCCCAGCGCGGTCTTCATCAGCGACCTCTTTCCGGCCCTCAAAAAAGGCATGGTGCGAAACACACCCTTTCTTGCTAAAGCAACATCTATGTAAGCCTGCTAGATCATATCAAACGTCTCTATCGCAGATTTACCGAGATTAACACCCAAAACCTCTGCTCTAATGAACGCTGCATTTTCGGCTTGCACCACTCACAAAAACACGTTGCGCGAAAATGTTTGTCCTGACCCTCCAGGTGATCGGAGACAACGCCCTCTACCGAAACCAGTCGGTGCGGGCACGCTCCAAAGTACAGTCGCGGCGGAAGAAAATCAGTCCTATTACTTTCCGAACAAACCCTGTAATCAAAAGAATTTTGTTTGTAAACTTACATTCCATTTTGCGCACATTGCTCTCGGGTTCACCGCAAATGGAGACTATAATGAATGGCGATTTGGGTAATGGCACGGAATTACATTTGATGTGTACTTTATAGAGCCCTGCCTCTTTCAGTTGAAAGCTCGCTCTTAAACGTTCCGGATCAATAAGTTGTAGAGGTGTGATAGCGGTTATGCCAGAGGGGCTTTCAGCCTGCAATATATTGTAAAAATATTCAGCTTGAATAACAGTAAATAAATGCTAATACAATAAGATATATTTTTGGAAGAAATATATAACCTTTGAACCAAGACATACTACATATATATGCTATAGGCTAGTATGTTTGATTGTTGTAACAGCATCAATAAATCCAAATAAATGGGGGCTTATGCGTTATAAAGGGTGATCCACTTCGAGGCTCTCTACTTTTTGAAAGAAGAAACACAGAAACTTCAAATTTAATGGGGAATATTTATTTTCATTCGAAAGAAAATTGTGGGTCCATCCGTTGAATCCAATTTTCGATAACTCGTTCGAGCATTTCGACTGGTAACTTGCGAATGATATGGGTGATATTTTGTTCTTACATATTCCCACAGGAAAAGTTTGACGATCTTAGTGACAAATCCACCGGCTCAAAACGTGAAATTATCCGTTCACCGAAGTGCTCTCTAAATAAATACACTGACTTATCACTCATAGAGTGAAGCGATGTCGCTTGGGAAGGTCGAGCGGCTTCAGTTTTTGTACAAGCCATATTTTGTACGTTTTCAATTTAAGATCTCGACGTAAAATTCGCCAAGTTGTTCCATACGTAAGTCTTTCCACAGTGAAATGCCAAACAATACTGAACAAAAATAAAATAACAGCTTGACACGAGTTACGCGTGATCTGATATAAAATGCTATTGAAAAAAGTAATTGGATCACCCATTAAATATAAATGAAAATAAAGAAATCAATATGTTAAGCCATACTCGTCTCACATTTTCTTAATATTTATATTTATTTTAATCTTTTCATACAGATCGATTTTGGAAACAGGATCATATTAATCTAGATCATCAAACTACAGATAACTGTATCCATAAAACATTGAAAGCTACTAGACCCTCAAAGTTAGGAATCAATATAGCACAGACTTAGGGATACATTCGTAAATTTATATTTTTGGCAAGAAATATGAACGAAATTAGTGGGTTGATCTCAATATTTTTCTTCTCACAGGTTTCTTAGACGTTTGTGCAAACTTAAAAGCTTAAAATCTATTATCTCAAGAAGTGTTTCAAAAAATTTCACCACTGGCAGGAAGGAAAAAAGTGTGAACTTTAGATAAAAGGGTTTCAAATTGTTAGTTATGATTGCTTAGTGGTAATTTAACGGTCATATGTGTATGTTCAAACTTAGTAATGACTTACCTTGACTTCGAAATTTCCCTTCACACCATTGCGTTTGATTATGAAATCCACTTCCGAATTTATACGCATTGCGCCATTCGGGAAGTGAAGTAGTTGAACTTTGCTGGGGTCTGTTAATTCGGGTGCAACTAACACCAGCGGATTTTCTGTGGGGTATGCATCTAAAATATAATAAAGATCCATATATGTAGATAGAATGCTTATCCAAAATATTAATAAATTTGTAAATGCCTATAAGGTAAGTTCGTAAGCAAATTATTGGCTTACTAAATATATCGCTAATTAAAAAAAAAAAACCAAAATTGATAATGTTAGTAGATACATGAGTAACGATGTCTGCAAATTTTGTTGGAATGTTGAAATAGTCCGGGAGACTACTACTGTATGAGTGTTTTGTAATTTTTGGTTCCAACAATAGCTGGAAAATCTTTTAGAAAGTTATAATTAAATTTGTATTGTCCATCATTTAAAGTATGGATTCAGGGTTAAAGAGAACTTTCAATTTTTTATTCATATGTACATATGTATATATTTTAGCTAAATTCTATATATTAAATACAATAAATCCCCACTGATAGAACAGAACTAAAATCGAATTCGACTTTTAGCATACTCTTCGAACAAGTGTTAGTTTAGTTTTAAAATCAATATTATATTTCTTATGGACACCCAACTTTGGATGCATTGCTTATCTAAGTACAATTTTGACACCCCCAACGGTTTCAGTGCCTATTTAATCGTGGCAATTATTTTACAGAGTATTATAGTTTTGTTCACCTAACGGTTGTACGTATCAGCTAATCGAGATAGGGTTATACAGGGTTTGTCCGGAGAGTAATAGGACTGATTTTATTCTGCCGCGACCGTACTTCGGAGCGTGCGCGCACCGACTAGATTCGGTAGAGGGTATTCCTAGCTAACGAGCGAGCGGCTGTTCAGTTGTCTTTGAGCACCTGGAGAGTCAGGACAAACATTTTCGCGTGACGTGTTTCTGTGAGTGGTGCAAGCCGAAAATGCAGCGTTCGTTAGAGCAGAGGTTTCGGTGTTAAACTCGGTAAATCTGCGAAAGAGACGTCTGATATTATCAAGCAGGCTTACCCAGATGTTGCTTTAGCAAGAAGTGGTGTGTGTCGGCGGCAGCAGATCTTTTTGGAGGCCGGGAATAGGTTGCTGATGAAGACCTGGGAGACCTGCGACTTCGACAAACACCAACGACTTGATGACTTGTGTGCGCAACGTTTTGAACTCAGACCGTCGACTAAGTATTCGTTTAATTGCCCAGATTTTAAATTTATCAACATTGTGACGGAGCACTTGAACACGCGCAAGATTTGCGCGAAGATGGTCCCAAAAGTGCTCACCACGACCAGAAATTGCGGCGAGTGGAGTATGCCAAGAAAATTTGAATATGGGTGAAAGTGACCTCCAAGTTTTGAATAACGTAATCACAGGTGACGAGTCATGGATCTTTGAGTACGATCTCGAGACAAAGAGGCAATCATCCAAGTGGCACACGCCGGCAGAGGGGATCCAAGCAGCACGCATCTCGGCTCTCAAGGCTATTCCAGAAAATGCCTTCCGTGACGCCTTTAATGTTTGGAAATCGCGCTGGCAGATGACGAGACGAGCTGAAATCCGGGTGTCTGTCTGTCCGTCCGTGCAAGCTGTAACTTGAGTAAAAAATTAAACTTGATGCCGCACATCCATTCCTTAGTACAGTACGGGCTCGTAGATGGGCGTAATCAGACCATGCCCACGCCCGCAAAACGTCATTAACTATAAAGTACTATAACTGAGCACTAAATTAAATAACAAAAGTGTAATTTTACACAGGGAATCTTAGTAAAAAGTGACAATTGTGGGCAAAAAAATTTGAAAAAGTGGACGTGTCCCCGCCCTCTAATAAGTGTAATGCACTCCTAAACCACTAAAGCTACAAGAACAAATTTTTCTTAGCTTAAATACTATAAAAACTCCTACCGACCGACCGCTCACTCATCATATAACAGTACGGTTAAAAACTACTAAAGGCGCGATAAAATAATAAATAAATACGCCATAGACGTTAAAATTAAACTCCAATATGGTATGAGAAGGCGTAATGGAACCGTGGTAAAAATTGTAAAATGGGCGTGGTACCGCCCTCTTTTTAGTGAAGTCACATATCTTTGGAACCGACTGACCGATTTCGACTATATTAAGTACGTGGCATTTTTTTCATATTCTTATTTCGCAGTACACAATTTTAAATTCCATTTGATTTTTTCACTATCCAGAGCACTTCCCTTAACACCCATATACCTAATATATAGATTTGCGATCTTCCGAGTAACTTTATACCGCATATATCGGCCAATATATGAGCTATCTCATTGAAAATGAGAGAGCGTGTTTTACTCATAACAGTATATCTTTTTGCCTAAAATAGATAAAATTGGGCGGAAACTTGACCTATCCACCATATAACTAATATCAAAGTATCCCTAGGTTACTTTGTCTTATATCAAATATTTCCAATTCATTCCAATTCATCTATTCCATTTATTAATGTTTTAACCATTTCCTTTATTCACGTTTGTTAGCGAGTAATTTACTATATCCATTTTGATATTTAGTTAACGAAATATACAAATACACAAATTACGTTAGTACGGATGTGAAAAATGATGTCTAAAAGGATATAGTATATACATATGTATACTTAAAAACAAAATAACATAATATATAACTAAATATGTACATTGATTTGCTTGCAGAAGCGTAATTTTTTTAACCAAACGAACGAAAACTTAGAAACTTGCCATATATACACACATTTGCTTATACGTATATATGTACATATTTATAGTATGTATATATCTATGTACTCACCCGCGTCTGGGGTTCTTTGGTATTTTCCAAAAATACAATCATTTTCACTGTCGGCATTTGTGGTGTTGCAGTAGCGTGTCACTTCAGCGCTGCTGCTTGTATTCAACCGAATCTCCTGCGAGACACGAAACATATTACTACACAAGTGAGCCGTCTCAGAAACTCGTGACTCTTGTGATGCCAATAGTTTTTCGTATTAATCTATATATTTGTATAGTGTTGTTTGCTGTTCACTACACAGTTTTAAGATATAGCACAATAATTCATCTTATTTTGGAAAAAACAAAACATATTTTTATGCCAAATTATGTTTGTATGTATGTACATATGTATATAAGTATATTATATGTTTGTTTAGTTTTACATCACTTTTACTTTTCACCAATCAAAAACGACCAATATTTACGAATAGTGTGTGGTTTCCGTCTGAGTGACCCGCTCGCACTGATTCAATATTTTGAAAATTAATTTAAAAGAACGCTGCTTATGAAAAATTTTCAAATTTAGAAAGATGCTACGGAAGACAAGAGAGAACGCGAGTTTGTATGCATAAGTTGGGCTACTGAGTGTATGCATGTTTTTGAATATCCAGATGAGCAGTTGATAGGGTGCGCCTACACAGTTAAGTAACTGAACTGAGAGTTCTTAATTTGTCTGTAATTAAAAGTCATTTAGTATCCATGATCTGAGAAATTAAAGTTTTTATAAACATCTGTATACACACATGCATACATATGAACGTAGGTATATAAATCGCAATTTGTTTTAAATAAATCTTTTGTCTTGGTTGCATGCAGTTGACGTTGTTTTGCATAAATTAACTGAATTAGTCATCATCGCATGCGAGTCGTTATGTGTTGTGTGCGAGTGCTGGCATTTCGCCAAAAAATTTCAATTAACATAAATCTTTCAATTTGACAAAGTTCTATTTGTTCGAATATGTATCAACACATGACAACAACCACAACTACAAATGTACTTAAGAATAACGCAATCTTCCTCACCTCGCCAATTTTTTGATAGGTGCACGTTTTTAAATTTCAAAATAAATATTAAGTAGGTGCATTTTCATAGACTAACAGTCGCTACCGCAGCTTTATTTGTCAAATGACGTCTAAAGGTGCAAGCGAACATAACGAGTCTATTTAAAGCAACATATTTATATCAGCTGTGCTGTCGGTATTAAAACTGTGTGCACTGTTCACGGTCAATGACGCGAAGGGTACAATGAAGAAATACGAAGATTAAAAATATGAAGAAATTTTAATTAACCCGGGTGTTTTAATTATATTTAAAGCAAAACAGGTAAACAACATACATATGTCATAAACATATTGCAATAATGTAAGTCGCTGACAGAGGGCAATTTGACAAAATACTTTCGATACTGGGTTTTGGTAATATTTTTATTGATATTAATTTTCATAATATATATTTATATAGCAATACAAGCAAAACACTAATTCCAATATGTGTTGCAATTAGTGAGATCCTTACGTATTTCTAAGAAAATGTCGAATCAGTGAAGTCATTTACATCTTAAAATGTTTACAATATATGGAATACATTTGCTTTTAGTGATTACAAATATTTGAAGTGAATTAAAAAAAACAAATTGATTTGGAAATACAATATTCATTACGTCCTTCGCAGAAATGTTGAACTCGAGTTGTCATACAAAGTTTTGCGTTAATAAACAAGTATGTACTTTAATAATTCATTTATTATTATATATTTAAAAAAAATATTAAAAATTTGCATAAATTATGCTTTTAACATGAACCGCTTTTTTTGAAGCTTTTTAGCTCATCTACCGACAGTACGAAATTAATAACTATATTTTTGTGTTCTACCATACTTTTTTCCATTTTTATTTTGGCCCACTTAGTTGCATATTATGCTTCTTTCCACTTGCAAATCAAACTGTTCACTACAATTTTTTTCAACATAGTATAGTTGTATCACATAATTTGAAGAGTTAGAAGCTGTTGGTGGCAAAATAAAATGCAACTTGGCAAATGTTTTTCCCAAATTTGTCGAATGGCATTAGCGGTATTCTCATTTTAAACTTAACCAACTTAATAACATTTCTATTCGCTTTAAGATGCACAAACAACTAATTGGCTTAATCCTATCCGATGGCAGATGTGACGAGCTCGGCAACATCTGGATCGGTGGTACGCACAGTTAGCTGCATTGTAACGCCATCCGATAGCGCAAGTTTCGATCGCACCAATATTTCTGCGCCACCTCTAAATGTGCCTATGAATGGAAACAATTTCAAACATATTAGTTATGTGCACACGTAAATATAATTAACTTAAAAATGTAACAAAAATTTGTTACGCTTACCTGAACAAATTAAGGTATGTGTATGCGTTCCCTCAGCCACTTTCTCAGATAAGTTGGCCGCGCCCAATCCGAGGAATTTCAAAATAGTATTTACAGCGTCCTGCAATGTACTCACGGCGGACAGCGAATACGTATCCTCAGCTTCAACCCACTCTGTTAAAAAAATGTAATGTAAGTACAAAATACATTTGAACTTATTAAACTTTTGAATTAACCTTCGGTATCTGCGGCATCCCAAACTGCTTGGAAATTGCTCTTTTTCGTCTTCTGAATTTGATCAGCAACTGTGATTTCTAAGTCCTCTAGCATATACTCCTCTTCGTAGCCATTGTCTGAATCTGGTTCGCCCGTATTCGGATCGCAGTCCTTCACCACAAAACGCAATGTGGCGCCAAATGTTGCTGGAAAATTGATTTTAAGTCATAATAAAAGTACGAAATTGCATTACTTGTGATTTCATACCTGCCGAGCTGGCAATGTCGGGTGGGAATTCGACAATAACAAACGTCGTTTGCAACTCATTGTAAGGCAATTTGGGACATGGAATAACGGCGCGTGTGGTAAATCCTTCTGGTATGGTTAACTCTACCCGCACATTTTCTAATATTTGATCGGGCAAAGTGTTGAGACAATCAAACTAAAATTTATTAAAACTTAATATTATATATTTTCTAAACAACAAAAATGCTAAAAAACGTACCTGAAATACGATGTGATTGGCGAATATGTGTTTAATGCATTGTACGGTGTATTCTGTTTCACTCTCAGTAAGTTGAATTGGGGTTGTTGTACGATGAATTGGTCCTAGAACTTGTATACCCGGTAATTGTGACAGACGTGCAGCACTTTCTTCCTCACGTGTGATTTTGGGAGCACGCGGTGCTAAATATGAATAACATATCCGTTGAAATAACGGGATTGGAGCAATATTGAAATACTTACTATTAGAAATGAGCATAGCCTCGTTGGCAACTTCCTCCTTGACAATAGCAGTTTTGGGTACAATTGATATATCGAAACTAGTGGACAAATCGCCATTCAAATGCTCTGTTAATGCCTTTTCCAACAACGTCAGTGAGCATGTCTCACGTTCAATAATGTAGTGCTTGTAGAGTTCCGGTTTGTTGGATTGCAAAATGTGCAAATAATAAGTAGCACGATCGCGTACTTCATCATCGGGATCCATTTGACAGCGACTTAGCAATACCAAAATATTATTTATTAGTGCCGGGCAGGAGGCACCAAATTGCGCCAGTGCTGTAACAGCCGCGGCGCGCACAATGGGACTTTCCAATATAACGCGATTGTATATGAAGCGTATGTATTTAGATGGTGTATTAGCGAAAGGCCCCTCCTTGCCTAGTAGGTGCAGAATGCGCACTGCTAGCGATACGTGTTCACAATCTTCAATAAATTCACAAAGATGAGAAAGACCGGACTCCTTTGCTTCAGCATTTTCCTCAATAATCGTTATAATGGTGTCCACAATTGAAGTTTTGTATTCTAGACCGCCTTCTTCACGCAGCATGCCACTAAGGAAATTCATCAAAACAGTATGTTTGCGTGGGTATTTGGAGCAGAGTGCGCAAATCGCTTGGACAACGACCACTTTAAATTCATCTGAAATTTCAGCCACGAAGGAGGAAATTTGTTTCATTAAACGTTCTACGGACGATTCAGCGCCGGTCTTTAACAAAGTGGTAATAGCCAGCGTGGCAACGGAACGATTTGTATCGGTTATAAGACCTTCCAAGTCCAAATTGCAAGTGGTGACTGCAGCTGGGTGTGTCATTGCAACTTTGTTGAGCGTGCGTACAGCCGCAAATCGCAAAGTGGCTTTTTGTGAGCTGCAGAATAGTTGCAAAATTGAAAATGCTGGCGAAAGTACACGTGCATTAGTGTTCTTTAAGTTTACAATGGCATGCGCAGCTTCATAGATGACCATTTCACTCTTGTGCCGTAGACATGATTCAATAAAAGTGAACATTGGCGAATTAGGCATGTCTTCCGTTGAGATATCTTCTTCCTCAATAAGCTTACAAGCGATGCGAATCTGTAAATTTTAGAAATTTAATATAAAACATAGGAAATTTACTTAATTATATCTGACTTACGAGCATGCAAACTGCATATGGGCTCTTCATTGAACTACGTGTCAATTTGTTCACCAATTTGGACACAGCCAAACGATCGGATTTACGAATGTGATAGAGTAAGCCCAATGCATGATATTGCACCATAATGTTGTCGCTATTAAGTGCTTCTTGTGCTTCATTTGCCCAGCGTTTTACTACATCGCCGGCGGTGCTTGCTAAACGCAAAGAACTTACAAGCGCGGCGCACGATACGGCAGAGTTCTTATCCACGATGCATTGTTTCATATAACGTTCAACAGCTTGCAACATTGTATTATCTGTTATGCTGCAAAGTGCACGTATAGCGGCTGGACGGTATAAGTCCTCCTTGCCAGTCATATCCTTGGTTAAGGAACTTGTTACAATTATAACATCTTCAGCAATGGAGCTAAGCTCCTTAATTCCCAAATAGACCATCCGTCGAAGGACGACATCTTTCGATTGGAATAATTTCGTCATGGCAAAGAAACAATCCGTGGCTTCACGAGCTACTAATTGTTCGCCCTGATTGATCAAGTATAGAATTTTGGTAAGAATTTGGATGCATTTTCGTGGGTTAACTGGTGTGTCATTGAAAGTGCGTGTCTCCTGCAAAACCGATGTTTTCTCCAAATTTTGGTAGATGTTGGTGATGCCTGTTTTGAAAAATTATTAAAATAAAAATTTGTATCTCTTGGTTAAGTGAAGTGGTGCAATATATATGTATATGAATATATGCAAAAAGAGGTAACAGAATGTGACATGTTTTGTAGTGGCATATTTAATAAAATTGATTCCATATTTAAACATTATTCTTCAAAGTTGGTATTGAAGTAAAATATACATAAAAATGTAAGGTAAACATTTTATTTATTAGCCACGTTTAGTTTTCTTATTGAAACCATAATTATAAAAATCTAGAAGCGGCGATAGAAAATAGGACCAAATTATGCCTTGCTATTCATAGCAAAATACGATTTTGATCTTACCTTCATCTTCATCATCTTTATCACGGCGGAAAGAACCCATTGCTGGAATTACTTTTTTTTTAAGATGTGGTTTAATTAAATGTTGCAAATGATTGAAGAACTACAGATATATTTTTGAGATATTTTGTGAAAAATTTACACGTCACATCCACTAACAACTGTCAAGAACAATGAAGTTTGGAAGGAAATGTCAAAATCAAATACAGTGTGGTATAGCGAAGTAACTTTAGCCTAATATACTACTAAAATGTAATGAAATTCAATAAACGACATTAAAAATTAGTTTGGTATATAATAATTTGTTCTTTAGAGAATAGAAGCTAAGGCAATTACAATTTTAAATGAAATATTTGTCTTACGACTTGTATTCTGCATACAAACAGAATGTGTACTTCACATATGTACTTGAAATATATATCAAAACTTTATTTTGTTACTTTATTTTCGAACTCCGAATCCATTTTATATTGTTTTGCAACACCGTCGATTTTGACATTCTTTTGTCACATAATTCGCATTTTCCACAATTAATAATTTTGTGCAGATTTCAGGTCTACTTCCAAAAATATAACATATAATTTTTAAATTGTAAAATACAATAACTATGCGTTCCCGTTCTCGAACGAGGTCTCGCAGCCGTCATCACTCACCTGCGAAACGGAGACACAATTCGCGTGAACGTGATGATAGAAGTGAAGGTGTAAGAAGCCATCGCAGACGGAGGCACACACGTTCAAGAACCAAATCACTGACACATTCACGCTCTCGGTCAAGATCACGAACACGTAGAGGATCCGTGGAAAGTCGTCGGGATAAGTATCGATCGAAAGAAGATCAGCGATCGAAATCAAGGTATAGAAGGAGTCTTAGTCGCTCTTCTCCAGCAGATGATAAACAAAAGATTGATCGTTGGCCCAATGACAAGTATCATGAAAATAATTATGGTGGGCGTCAGAATAACCCATTTCGAAGTGGAAACAGTGGAAGTATCCATCAGCAGAAAAAGTCTTCAAACTACTTGGAAGCACGACGAGAGCAACGTGAGTTGATCGGCATAGAAGGTTCTGAAGATGTATGGGGTAAAAGCCCAGCTCATCCAGAAGTATATTCAGACGACGAAGGGGATGATCCTGATGTTAAAATTTTAGATGGTACTTATAAAAAGCCAAAAAAGAAGAAAAGTAAGGCTAAAAAGAAGAAATCGAAAAAATCTAAGAAACGTAAAAGTAGTGGCAAAAAAAAATCGAAAAGCAAACGTAGTAAGAAGAAAAAAGTGTTGAGCTCAAGTGATACATCCAGCTCAAGTTCAGAATCCTCTGCAGCTGAAAGTTCTGATAGTGTTAGTTCGGAAAGTGAAAGCTCTTCAGACTCGGATTCTGAAACAGAGGACATGTGGTTGGAAAAAACTGTAGACGGTGTCAAGCCATTAAAAAAGAAAACTAAAACCAAAAAACACAAGAAAAATAAAAAACGTTCCAAAAATGAAGCCAGCAAATCTAGTTCAGACAGGTTCCGATCATCACACGAAGTAGGCGTCGGGGGTGAAGAGTTCGGACCGACGCTAAGGCAAACTAGTGGTCTAAGTCAGAAGGATTTTGGTCGTGCTCTTTTACCCGGTGAAGGTGCCGCGATGGCAGCATATATTGCAGAAGGAAAAAGAATTCCACGTCGAGGTGAAATTGGATTGACATCCGAGGAGATTGCCAACTTTGAATCTGTTGGTTATGTTATGAGCGGTAGCAGGTCAGTATAAAAAACATGATTTTTGTGCTAATTTATAAATACGTCTAACTCTTTTTGCTTTCCTTTAGACATCGTCGAATGGAAGCTGTACGTATTCGTAAAGAAAATCAAATCTATTCTGCGGATGAAAAGCGAGCTTTGGCCATGTTCAGCAAAGAGGAGCGACAGAAACGTGAAAACAAAATTTTGTCACAGTTTAAGGAAATGATTAATTCCAAGTTACATGCAAAAGAAAAGAAGTGAATTGAAGTCAATATGTGTTTATACATAACTAAGTATAAGGAAAACTTGATGTTAGTGATACCATTAAAAACTAAATTGTGAAATTTAATAGCTTGCAATTTCATTTTCATAAGTATATATACAAAGTTTCCTAAACATTTCGTGGCGTGTGATAACGTTATAAATATCCGTTACAATTGTAATAGAGAAAGTGTGGCAACAAAAGTCGGAAGTAGTTTTTAAACTTCCTAAAAGTATGCTTTACAGTAATAACTTATATATGACTGTAGTAAACCTGTCAAGAAATCAGTTAATTTTTTTGTTGTAAAAAATTGTGTTACAGTTGTTTTTAATTTTTAAATGTTTTCTGACTTTCAGTGAGTTTTCACCTATTTTCGTTTTCCAACACTGCACACTTTTCCTTTCAATTTTTGGGAAACACAACTTTTCACCCCTATCAATATTCTCCTACCTCTCGCTTTTCACTTTCCGCAATGCCATTTTCCGTTTGACAGTGAAGTTAGTTCTGCTCGTATTTATCGCGTGTAATTTGATTTTCGTGAAATTTTCCTCCGGAAATACAAAAGTGCAACAGTTCGTATAAATAAAATTACAGCTTAATGATAATAAGGAAAATTCAGAAAGTGTTTGATATTTATGTAAATGAAAAATTTGTGTCAATCTAAACAGCAGCACATCTAACCTAAAAAGTCACACAACTAGTGGTTGTTGGTGGCTGAAACTGTGTCAATGGGCGATGTTCTCAGCCCCGTACCCTTAGCATTTTAAGGAGTGAATGAAAAACGAAGGAATGCCAAAATAGGGCAGATAATAGTATAGATGTATATGTATGTATAATCATCGAACACCCGTAGCAAAACAAAAGTAAAAGTACCCGGCATTATTGTGGTACTCACTTCGGCGATCGTAATAACACAAAGTACTGTACAGAAGAAATTAGCAGATTGGTTACAAAAACAAAAATCATAAACACGAAATAAATTGAATTAGACGTTTGATATTAGTAAACCACGAGCTATCAGCGAATATTGTCGCGCGTGAAAGTTCTCAGTCTTATCGTGACACTCGAACCAAACGCAAGTGCTTAACAGGCAGAAAAGTAACTACTTTATGACAGTTTGAAACTATGCGCGCCGCAAACGACTTACAATCACCCACCAGCGAAATGGTGTTATTAACACCAGTCAGTGAAACGGCGCCCAGTGCTACAACAGAAAATGCCACCGCAGCGGGGATGAGCAATGGCGGTGTTGGTGGACAACGTGAAGGATCCGCTGAATCGAATACCAGCGCTGTGCGTATGAAGAAACAGTTGGGATTACTTGAAGGTGTCGCTATCATATTGGGTATAATCTTTGGTTCGGGCATTTTTATATCGCCCAAAGGTGTGATACGCGAAGTAGAGGCGGTGGGCACTTCGCTTATTATTTGGGTGTTATGCGGTTTGTTGTCGATGATTGGCGCGCTTTGTTATGCCGAATTGGGCACGGCGATTCCGAAATCTGGTGGTGATTATGCGTATATTCTCGAAGCGTATGGCTCGCTACCCGCTTTTCTCTATCTATGGGATGCAATGATGATCTTTGTGTAAGTTTATTAAATATAGTACATACATATACATATACTTATGTATAACGTATTGCTGCAGTAAATTTAGCGCTTTAATTTGCTGACGATGAGTTGAATAACGTTATTTAGATATTATTTATAGTTTGATTATCAAACTCAATTATCTTTTTCCATACTCATCGTGCAATTGCGTTGCATTGCTGTTAAATTAATTTCTTAGATTTTTTTCTCATATCTTAATTGTTGCATTGTAATAAATGCTATAAATCCGTTCAGCCTTAATTGATGGTCAGTTTTAAAAATAGATATGTTTTTGTATTTACATATGTATATACATGGTACATAACTATTTGTAGCTAACAATAAATCATTTGTATATTAAAAATTAGTAATTAATCGTTGTACGTAAATTTTAATGAATTTTTTTCATTAACATTAATTGGCTCTGTTAAGTGGCTCAACAAAACAAAAATTAACTAATAAAAATAGAATACCAAAGTGTACTGTTGCATTTAATTTTAAATAATAAATTAATTTGTTTGCCTTTTGCATTTGTTTGTCTGATATTTATGCTTTTGTAGTGAAAGGTTTCACTTCTTTGTTTATTTAAAGTAATCTCTAGCTCTTTGTATTGTCCATTAATATGTTTACTATGTGATAATTTATTTATCAATTTAAATTAAACAAATGTGCTTCTGTACAAAAAGATAACATTGTGGTGTTCTTGTTATCACAGCAACTGCTTTGCCTTGTATTGACGTCCATTCATATATATGTGTACATACATATATGAATGCCCAATGATATTTTGTGTAAATATGTGCAATTGAGGCTAAAGAAGTTTTGACTGAAATAATTGACACAGTAATGCACAGGGTTGGAAAAAATAATTAGAACATAACATTTATTCGAATCATTTATAACAACGCTTTGATTATATTCGTTCCAGCTTATTTCGGTTAATTGTTACCTAATGATTTTCAAAATTCAGCACCCGTTATATTGTAAACATTCTTTGCATTGAAACAAAAAATCATGAATTTGGGGTGATGTGATTGTATGGCCGGGAAAAACTAATAATTTAGTTATTTATCTGTTTCTTTCCAAAGAAAAATTGTCTAATGAGCAACTAAATTTTTTGGGAGTGAAGAGTTTATTTCCTCTTTGTTTGAAATTAACTATAATGAAAGAAGTAGAGATTTTTATTTTAAAGGGGCGCGGCAAATACTGTATGGAAAGGAAAAAGTAAACTATTATTTGAGAAAATCCGAAATTAAAACTTTTTTATGCAAAAAAATGTTAATAAAAGGATTGAGTTAGCGCAGAGGCGCATGCTTCTCGAAAATTCGAATAATTTATGAAACGAAAGTAAATTTATTTGGCTCAGATTTCAAAACGATCAACTAGAAATGGGTAATTTAACTCCCAATTACGCGAAAAACTATTTAACATGTGGGCACATCAGTCACGTTATCGGGGTGCTTTTCGGCATATAAACTTGAGTCATTTTATTAAATAAAAGACTAAATTTTTGACACATATTACTTCAACACGCTTAATACAGTAATTTTGTCCTATGTGGACGATCACATGACACTAAATTGAACGCAATAAATTTGACATTATGGCCGTTCAGACAACGGATCTCTATTCCATAAAACACAGGAACACTAAAAATGAAAAAAATAGGCACCAATTATGGAGATAACTACTCGAATATTAATTATAACATCAGTGAACGATAATATTTAAATAATTTAATTGTAAAGGGTGATCCATTTAGATATTCCCTGTTGTTTTTTAAGAAAAACACTGAAATTTATTTAACTGTACTTATTTACGTGCACGGTTTGTTTCGCACAAATTGACTGACGACCGAAAATTGCTCAGAATCCAACATTCGAAGGGCGATTATTTGACCAAAAATCACATTTTAACCATTAACCACTCCCCGTATTTACCTGATATGGTACTGTGCGACTTCCTCCTTGTCGAGAAAATGCATTTGCCTATGAAAGGAAAGCGTTATGCAGACGTAGAGGCCATTCAACGAGCTAAAACACTCGTTCGACATGCTTTTGGACTGTGCAAAATGCTGTAGTGAAGCAGAAGGAGACTATTTTGAATAAAATATATTGATTTTGCCGAAAAAAAACATTTGTTCTGTTTGTTTTTAAAGTCCTGTTTACTTTGGAACGCACCTTGTATTCTATGTTTTAAATAACGGATTGAAACGTGTAACATATGCCCTTGTCCATATTATTTTTTCCAACACTGTATGAGTTTTACCATTACAAAAAATTTCATCAGATATTGATACTTAGGTACATGTTATCTATTTATATAATTGCAATTAATGCATTTGATTGATTACTGAGCTATGGTCAAATGGCTTCTATGTGCGACATTTTATCTTTATACCCTGAAGAGGGGATATTAAGTTTG
The DNA here is from genome assembly GCF_016617805.1 of Bactrocera tryoni. NCBI lineage: Eukaryota > Metazoa > Arthropoda > Insecta > Diptera > Tephritidae > Bactrocera > Bactrocera tryoni. The sequence goes on from NC_052499.1 coordinate 42,171,116, forward strand.
CCACGAAATTTGTAATATCCAAGAGGAAACAAGGGAAACTTGACGAGTTGAGCCAGTTTAGCAATGTACGTATGTCGGTCTGTCTATATATGCACAAACTAGTTCCTGATTTTAAGAGATATCGATCTGAAATTTTGCACACGCCCCTTTCTCTCGAAAAAAAATTTGTTGGAACAACTGATATCGGACCACTTTAGTCTGAACCGAAGCGTTTTCAATACTTCACTACTTATAATGCCAGTAAAGAGACAAAAAAGTCAGTTTGTTCAATATTTTATCGTTTGTTAAAATTTATACCAAACCATTTTATAGCAAATTTTTTATGGTTATTTGATTATTTATGAGCACGACGTCTATATATAGTCATAAATGTTACTGCTTGTTTATTTTGATATATTCTTTAATTAAAGATAACGATGGGGTCAAATAAATTATCGATAATATGAGCAATATTTTGACAAATGCATGTTAATGTGTGTTTAAATAATGAACCGCTAGCTTCTAACTTGTAAAACCCAAGGATTAATGTATTAGTGTGGACACGCTCATTAAATGTGGGAAAATATGTTCGTAAATGGCGCTATTACAGACTAGCGTTTAGTAGAAGGTGCTAATTTTTTAAAACTGATTTATACATCCACACAGACATACAACGTAAATATCGTAATTGTTTGAACGAAAAGTTACAGTTTTCTAGATCAAAGTACTAATTTGTGCTAAATTCATAAGAATGAATCATTTAAGTAGATATGTTTTTGTAATGCCATGTATAATGTAAATATTAAAGTTTATACATATGCCTTGAACTAATTATGTACATAGGCATATATTTTCTATTAATTTTAGATTATTTCTTATAATTAAATTATTAAAAAGTAAATGAATTAATATTTGAATTAAACTTTTTTATTTTGTAATCTCGAAAATCTTAAATAAAAGTAATTTTACTAAAAAATAAGGAATTATAAAATAAAAAATCATAATACCGGTTTGAAAAAGAAATAATTTTAAACCCAAAAAATAAAATAAATTTGTTTAGAATTAAAATTCTTTCGCCTTTGCTTATATGATACCACCATTTTGGTCATCATTTGAAAAGAAAAGCTTATTTTTTTATTTAATTATACTGTTTCAATTTGAAATACGTTAATCTTTCATTTAATTATTTATTTAGTTACTCAAGTCTATGCACATTAGTTCTTACAGACCATTAGAAAATTATGATTTAAATTATTAGGTCTACAACTTTGCTTCCGCCGTTTTCCAATAGATGTCTAAAATAATAAAATAATAATAAAATTTCAATTAAACAAATAGATAATTATACTAAAAAACAGAATTAAGGTGTTAATGAAGGAAGCCCTAGAGTGAGCAAAATCAAGTAGTTGTAAGCTCACTCAGAGCACGCTTAAGAGGAGCATAATCCGCACATTTAGTTTTCTTCTTTTTACAATAAAATGGGGAAATAGATCTGAGACAACGCTGAGAAATATTGAAATTAATTTTTTCTAACTAATAGGGACAGTCATTACCTCTATTAATTTCATTTAAAACAAATTAAAGGCAGAGAACTGACCGCCGATTTTCAATTGATTTATGGTGTAATAGCAATAAACGAGATGTGTACGACGGTATTTGGTGAGATGCTACCTCCTCTCACATACGAGATTTGAGAACATTTATCTAAATTTAGAAAAAACTGCGATTTCAGGCAGCAATCATATCTATCACTATGAATATCTCTTTGAAGCTTAATTACATCTTTGGAGGTTTTGATTATTGTGACGATTTTTAAGTCATCGGCATATAACAAAAATTTAGGAAAAGAGAAACAACAGGAAATGTCGTTGATAAACAGCACAAAGAGCAGCGGATCTAAAACGCTTTCTTGTGGCACTCCTGAAGACGCAATGAATGGATCGGATGACACCCCATCGACAATAACAAAATAACATCTATTATGCAAATATGACTTAATCCACTGTAAGAAGTCACAGTAAAAGCCTAAAGAGAATCATTTTTTGATTAGAATATTTTGTGAAACTTTATTAAAGGGTTTAGTGAAATCTGTGTAAACACAATCTACTCGAAATTAAGCGGAGAAGCCAAACATGTAATAATCAATAAGACAAGCAGAGACAAGCCCATGCTGATTGACGTTAATTATTGTTTTAATAACTTATTTTTAGGAGAGCATCCAAAAATTTTGGAAATAGAGAGCTTAAAAATACCAACTTTAAGGATAGGTGTAATGAATGTTAATTTCCCGCCTGAAATAAAATTACCAGAAGACAGAGACTTATTGCAGAGAAGCTTCAGAGGATATATCAATTTTTAAGAGTACAGGATAATTTGTTATAAGTATCGCTTTCGATTCCAGCTCTTATTTTAAAAATATATTTTTTTATTAATTACTTCAATTTTTAAATTAAAAAATATTTGTCTTTGGGCCTAAAAAATTAAATTTCAATTTTAGATATCAAATTATTGGATTAAAAATTGAAAATTTGATTCCCAAAAACCGATAAAAATCTGAACTTAATTTTAATCAATAATATAATTTCTAATTAATAAATTAATAAATAGTATTTAAACATTTAAAATGTAATTTACTATTCAAAAGTTGGAAATTTTAACAACAATTTCACGTCTGAATCTAATATTTAATAATAATTGAATAATTTAAGTAAGCTTTCATTTCCAAATCGCGCTATTAGAGTTTCCGTCTTTAAATTTAACATACATTCATATGATATTAATGTGTGTGTGTGCATTAGTTTGCGGTTTATTTGACAAGTGTCTGCTCAAGTGCTAATTATTCTCAATTAAATTAACTGATTTTGGCACAAGCTATATATACATATGTATGGATATAGTATTTTCTGCAACAAAAATATAATAAATATATAACTAATTTTCTCATATGAACCACTTGTATATGCATGTATGTATGTGTGTCTAATGAGTTTAATAAGTGGAATGTATTGCTAATTGAACACAGTTATCGACCACAAAACTTTGAATAATCCCAAAAGTATGCTTTATTTGTGGTCACATGAATTACACATCTGCATGCATATTTACATTCATACATGCATATTATGTTAAATTAATTACCTTTCATGTGTTCAATAAATTTGTATAGTCCTACAACGAATGCCATTATGGGCCTCACCTTCGCCTCGTATGTGCTGCAGCCCTTTTTCGACAATGAGTGCAGCATACCGGAGGGTGCACTACAACTGCTGGCCGCTGTAACCATCTGCTTCCTGACCTACCTCAATTCGTGTTATATGAAAGTAACGACGAAAATGCAAAACGTAATTATGTTCACTAAAATAGCAGCTTTGGTGCTAATTATCATTGTGGGCGTTGTTTGGATGTGCATGGGTAAGTAAATGTGATCTTAATTTTCAATCGTATTTTATATACTTATCATTTTTTGTAATTAGGTCATGTGCAGAACTTCGATAAGCCCTTTGAAAACACACAGACCGATCCTGGTAAACTGTCGGTTGCCTTCTACTCGGGCATTTTCTCCTACGCCGGCTGGAACTACTTGAATTTCATGACAGAAGAACTGCGTGATCCATATAAAAATCTGCCGCGCGCTATCTACATTTCATTGCCGCTGGTAACGGCTATTTATGTGCTCGCTAATATGGCCTACTTGGCAGTGTTGGCGCCCGCGGAAATGATCGCCTCCGATGCAATAGCAGTGGTAGGTCAACTAAAAGTCTCGATTTACAAAAATAAATATAATAATATTTGTACTTTAACAGTCCTTTGGCAACCGTGTGTTGGGTCTATGGTCCTTCATTATACCCATTATGGTGGCGATATCGGCTTTTGGCGGGCTCTCGGTGCATATAATGACTTCCTCGCGGATGTGTTTTGTGGGCGCGCGCAACGGTCACATGCCAGCTATCTTGTCCAACATAAGTGTGAAGCAATTTACGCCAGTGCCATCGCTGGTCTTTTTGGTAATTTAACTGTGCATAATTTGTACAAATTACTGGCTGTCTTGAAGTGCTGCTTAGTATAATCCAATTTAACGCGTTTATTCTAGTGTATTTTGTCCATTATAATGCTCGTCGTGAGCGATGTTTATGTGCTCATCACTTACAGCAGCATAGTGGAGTCGTTTTTCATAATGCTTTCGGTGTCGGCGGTGTTGTACTTCCGTTATACCCGCCCCGATATGGAACGTCCAATTAAGGTAATTTCAAATCTAGTCTATGCGAGTGGCAATCATTCAATTAATTGCTTTTTATGACTCTCCTCATTCATAAAATATATGTATGCACGTATGTATATTTGTAGGTTTCGCTTTGGATACCAGCTGTGTTTGTTGTGATATGTGCCTTTCTGGTGATCGTGCCCGTTTATGTAGCCCCCTATGAAGTTGGTATGGGTGTTCTGATAACGGTTGTAGGTGTGCCGTTCTACTACGTCGGTGTTGTGTGGAAGGATAAGCCAAAGATTTTACAGTCTGCAATTAGTATGTATTTTATGAGTACTTCATGTAATCTATATAATTCTTTATCTTTATTGTCATTTACAGACCAATTCACTTACGCGTGCCAAAAAATGTTTATGACAGCCAAAGAGGAGAAATATGAATGATTCCTATGTTAGATAAATACAATAATCTTCATTTCATTATCATTTGCTTATTTATTGCTATTTTCTGTTGTTGTTGTTTACTTTCCAAAGACTAATACTCACCGATCAACATTTTTGTATGTATGTAATTCTGTACATATGTATAGTTTAGGTATATAATTTACGATACATGATATAAAGTTGTAAAAGTAAACAAAGAAAAAATTAATGCTAACGATGTACCGTAAGCTTTTCGCAGTTTATATTTTATTATGACATTTTAAGCTTTTGCATTATTTGATTGTGTCACAAAAAACGTTTAACTTAAGAGGTAGAAAACCATTCTACAATACCTAACCTTAAATTTGCGCTATAAATGTGTTTCTCTTGTTCATAAAATCAGATAACATAACTGCCCTCCTATTTCTTTTCTTTTTTCAAATAAGATCTTAAGATTATATATATTCAATTCGTTTGCAATTAATTTATGCTAAATTATAAAGTTCCGTCGAAATATATTAATTTAAATTATGAATTGCTTTGTAAACATGTCTTCGGCGAAGTTCTCGCCAGCGATAAGTTAGTTGAGCATTTACTATTAAAAAATGTTTAGTAATCATTTACAAAAGATTGTATGTCTTTAGTAATGCATTTTGGTTAAAATACATTTACTTACATACAGGGTTGCAAATAATGTAGTGAAAAATAATTGAATTAACATTTCACGTCAAGCGCAGGCATTCTACTCCTTATGGACTTGGTAACGGAACTCCAGCTGGTGTCACAAAGGACTAAAACTGGTCTATGCATAAGCCTACAAAACTAACCTAACCTAACATTGAATACATTTTTTTGTATTTCTTAATCCCGAAAATCTTAATTAAATTAATTTTTGACCATTTAATCCCAAATATCGGACTGAAAAAAAATTTAATTCCAAATACAAATATGTATATATTTGCTTAATCACAAAAACTGGATAAAAAATTTATTTTTAGAAATAACAGATTAAAAAAGGGTTTATTATAATCATATAATTAAGAACTAAAATATGAAATTGCTTCAGAATTAATTTTTTTCGCGTTTCCGAACTTCTTGTTCTGCCAGTTTGACCTAGAATTCGGAAAGAGCCATCAACTCCATTACTCTATTGAATTGGTCTGCAACCTTACACATTCAAACGACTTATATTTCGGAAATGTTTATGCTGATTTTGGTATTAAAAATTAAATTTTAAATTTTCACGCTTAAATTATAAAATAAAATTTCAAATTGTTGATCACAAACATTTGGGATTGAAAATTAGATATATTTAAGTTTTAAATATTAATTTTCGAAAATTGAAAATCTAATCCACAATTTTTGAATTAAAAAATTTGCAACCCTGCTTAACTTATATATACATAAATAAGTGTACAAATAAATAGAAGTCACGCCAAAAATTCACCAAAAAGAAACCAACTTGTTGTCATTCAAACAATTACAATTATAATTGAAAATTATTTTTAAGTTATAAATTATTAAAAATAGAACATTTTCAATTAACAATTCTTGGCATTTAGTTAATTAATTAATTTTTTAAAATAAATTTTATATTTCAAAAAACAAATTTTTACGGTCTTTCATTTTAAAGTTTTAATTTTCTTTTCTTTTGCGCCACTCGTACATATGTACATATATAGTACTTCACATATGCCTTTTTAAAACACTTTATTTCGCTATAAGACCACCCTCAAATGCAATCAAAATGAGATGGTAACGGAGACTACATTGATAGATATTAGGTTTATTGAGAACTATTTATGTATGCGAACTGTGTATGTATGTACGAATCCACATCTTTTGCTTAAGAATACAGCGTAATGTGCTATACGGTCACAATATCATTCACTTTTAGCCAAAGAAAGTATAAGCTACTTCTAAGACCTGTGTTTGTATGTACATAAAAAATCACGAACACACATTTGTATATACATATGTATGTATAAGTACACACATTAGTTAAACTTAACATATACTTTTGTATCATAAACTTCCGATTATAATATTGCTGTGAAATTAATAAAGAATAACTAATAATAATAAAATAATGTTTGTTTAAATTCTGTGAATAAAGTCTATCCGCCTCATAATATGATCTCTCCAACGGAGTGGAGGTTTTCCTCTTCCTTTGCTGCCACCGGGGGGTAATAAATGAAACCTTCAATGCTGAATTGTTCGTTTCCATCGGTATATCTCGTACAGCTCATTGTTCCATCGACTGCAGTACTCGCCGTTTCTAATGCGCAATGTACCATAATAAATCTTCAGCAAAACCTTTCTCTCTAATATTCCTAAGGCCGACTCATCAGATGATGTCATTGTCCATGCCTCCGCACCATACTTGTATAGCAGGACGGTAATATTGAGGGACTTGTAGTGTTTGGTTTTTGTTTGTCGAGAGAGGACTTTTTTTCTTAATTGCCTACTTAGTCCAAAGAGTGATTTTGCGTTGGATTTCAAGGCCGAATATTATTGTTGGTGTTGATGCTGGTTCCAAGATAGACGAAATTATCTACGACATCAAAGTTATGACTGTTAACAGTGACGTGGGAGCCAATTCCCGAGTGCGACGACTGTTTGTTTAATGACAGGAGATATTTCATCTTGCCCTCGTTCATTACTTGACCTATTTGCTTCGCTTTCTTATACAGTCTGGAGACAACAGAACTAAAGGCGCCGTTGTTGAAGCCAATTATTTCAATATCATCGGCGTACGCCAGCAGTTGTACACTCTTATTCAAAGATTGTACCTTCTCTGTTTAGCTTTGCAGCTCTTATTGTTTTCTCCAGCAATAGATGAAGATCTCTTGCCTGAAATCTCATTTGGTATCGAAAAGCTCGTAGAGGTCATTCCCGATCCAGACGGAGCTTTTTGTGTTGCTCAACGTCAGTTTACACGGCCGTATTTAATTTGCGGGGATACCAAATTCACACATAGCGGCATAAGGCAGCTTTAAATTCGACGAAGAGGTGGTGTGTGTCGATCCTCTTTTCACGGGTCTTTTCCAAGAATTGGCGCATGGTGAATTCTTGGTCAGTTGTGGATTTGCCAGGCCAAAAGGCACATTGATAAGGTCCAATCTGTTTGTTGATAGAGTCAGTCTTCAGTCTTTCACACAATACGCTCGATAAGACCTTGTATGCCGTACTAAAGAGGCTTATTCCTCGGTAATTTATGCAGATTTTGAGGTCTCCCTTTTTGTGTCTTGGGCAAAACAAACTTAAATACCAATCGTCGGGAATGCTTTCGTCCGACTCCCGCCGCTTTGTTGTTCTTCAGACGGGTAATTGCTAATCGGACCTCTTCATGGTCGGGCAATGGAACGTCTGCTCCATCGTGATCGATTGGGGAATCGGGTTCGCCTTCTCCTGGCGTTGTAATTTTACTGCCACTCAGTAGGCTGGAGAAGTTTTCCCCCCATAATTTTAGTATGATTTGGGCATTGGTTACTAGTTAACCTATGGGGGTTCTACAAGAGTATGCTGCGGTCTTGAAACCTTCGGTTAGTCGTTGCATCTTTTCATAGAATTTTCGATCATCATCCCTGTCTGAAAGGTTTCTAAGCTTTTCATTCTCACGCATTTAGGCATTTCTCCCTTTTTTTGTCTGCAAATGCGTATCGCTACCCTCTTCAGCTCTCGGTATTTATCCCATCCCGCACGTGCTGTGGTCGATTGTAAGCTGCTTGAGCCATATGTAAATGAATCGTTTCTGGCCCCTCCCAAGTGAATGGCGATCACAGAACTTTCCTCAGTTGGGTGAACTTCTACACATGACTCCATCCTCCACTTTTATAAATAATATACAAATATAAATATATTATTCTTCTTTAAATAGATTTTGTAAATTAAAAGCAGGTTTTAAGCATGAATTAAATTTGTAGTGAGGAATTTCTACCGCAGTATAGACGAGACAAATTTTGCAGGTATATATTAACATATTTTAATTTTTAAGTGATAGCGAAAAAACTAGATTATTTCTTAAGGAATTTCTAGTTGAACTTAGAAACCTGATGGTGAACACTTAGTACTTATTTATTCATCCATATTCATGTGCTCTAGGAAATATTTTAAAACATATTTTTACACATATCAAGTTTGATGACCGAAAATAAGTATTATGCTTACATATGCGCATATAGCTCCGAAGTATTTAATCGACAATGACAATAAATAGATATAAATATATTTCCTTAATAAATGATGTAAATCTGATTATTACCTTCAAATTAGATATTAATGGAAAAATCTGATGGGAATTACTTTGAAGGTGACAAAATAAATATTGACGAATGATTAAAGATTTTGCGTTCTATTTAAAATTGCGGTAATTTACTTTTTTGTCATAATATATACGTATGTATATAAAGTATAGTATACGAGGTATTTTAAAAAAATAACGGAAATTTTAAAATTTGGCTGGTTTGGAGAATCTAATTGTCTATTTTTTATTACTATGTTGATATACTTCAGGAAGAATCTTATATATGTATAATCAAAAAAGTGATATATGTCAAGTAGACGTGGCTGTAGTTCAATTTAGCTTATTTTAAAACTGTGACATAAGATTTCAATAGTAAAGTACCGAATTTCGTTGAAATTCGTCAAGTAGTTCCTGAGATATAAGATTTCACGAATATTGTGTGGTGTCGAGAGAGAGATTTGTTGAAATTTGGTTGAAGGCATAATCATCACTTTTATTAAAAAGTGACCTGGGAATATTTCTACGTCATGATCCAGGTAGAGGTACTTGTTTTTTGACAGATCACGCGTGATTCGTGTGAAGCTGTAATGTTATTTTTGTTCAGTAATGTTTGGCATTTCATCACAGAAGGACTTACGCCTGAACAACGTTTACAAATCGTTTAACTTTATTACGAAAATTCACGTTAAGTAAGGAATGTGTTTCGCACGCTGCGCTCAACTTATGGTCAACATAATCGGCCTAATGATCATACTATTTGAAACACCATCGCCCATCTTGGGGCTCAGCATTCATTATTTGATAATATGTATTCGATCGAATAGACCACGTCTAGCATACAGTGAAGAAAATATAGCTGCCGTAGCTGAGAGTGTACACAAAGACCGTGGAGAGTCGATTCGGCGCCGTTCGCAGCAACTCGGACTGACGTCTGAAACGACTTGGTGCATTTTACTTCGAGATATTAAAATGAAAGCGTACAAAACAGAGCTTGTGCAATAACTGAAGTCGCTCGAACTTCCTAAGCGACATTGCTTCGCTCTATGTGCTCTTGAAAAATTCCAAGAAGATGCGAGCCAAATTTTGTTCAGCGATGAGGCCTATTTCTGGCTTAATGGGTATATAACTAAGCATAATTACTACATTTGGCGATTGGTTTCAACAGACGGCGCCACTTCCCACACATCGCATCAATCAAGGGATTAATTTATGCGTTTATTGTGATAACAGCGGATGGGGTCGGAGATAAAGCGACACCTTAATGGCATTGTCAAGTTCAAGTGCAATTCATGACAACTCTTCTAATAGGTTGGACTCGGTCAAAATCACTTCAGTGATCATTATCTAGAAGAAGGAAAATAAATAAGCCAAAATGCCCCAATCGTTTGCATTTGAGTATCACATGGATTTGATCTGAATTGAAGATTCTTTTACTTTTCATGTGAATTAGATCCGCTCCAATATCCAGTCCATTCGAATATTGCAAAATTTTCTGTCAACGAACTTCCTCAATACGTTGATCAGACAATTAGTTTTTGTTCAAAAATATTTCGATGAGAGACGTCTCAATTACGATTTTTCAGAATCACTTAGAAAAGCACTTTGAAAATTTTGTTGACGGGATAGTCATTTCGTATGCTTTGTAATGTTTGTTTAGCGGCTTCGAATTGGTTCATATGGAACTTCATACGTTCACTGCTGGGTATTTATAAATATGCAGGTAATATACATACATATATGTACTTGTATGATATATTGTTTGGCTAAATCGCACTAATTCACGTTTGAATCGAGTGCAAAATTTCGAGCTATATACCATATGAATCGTATGTACATACATATATCGAATTCTCACTCCATTAAGTATGGAGACAAACCGATTGATAAATAGGTCTCTATATAAGTATGTATGTACATAAGTATGTACAAGTAATTGAAAAAATAACAAATATAGGTTAACTTGCCGGCTCAACACTGATCGACGACAATCCAATTCTTGGCAACCATTCCGTTACACCCTCTCACCGCTCTTTTCACCAACGCGGCAATGAAATTATTGTATTATTTTGTAATAAATTTTGTTTGATCGCTTTTAGCTTGTGCAAATTAAATAAATACGAGTGTGATAAGTGGCCGAGTGAGTTTGCGTGTATGCGTGTGTATGTGTAAATATCGTATATTTGAGTTTGCAAACGTAACCGACTTAACTATTTACTTTACCACTAATTTAACTAATGACGCCGATCGTGTCGTCCTGTTATGTGTCCGAACTAAACAAATTTTACGGGGTTCCATTGGCAGTTCACCTCAGCAGCGACAACGGCTAGATAATTCGGCTGTTCGGCAGTTAAGCGATTGATTACTCGCTACATCAATCGTGTGCATGAGTTAGTATGTAGACCGGTCGGCCGGTTGTTGGCCATTCTATAGACGGCTTCGCCGCATAATTGTGCTGTCTTTGTTTCTATTGTTGCTTCCGTTTGCTGGAAGTTCCCTGCCTACATACACACACACACACACTACTTGAGTAAACACATACGACAGCAGGTGGGAGCAAGTGGGAGGTGGACGCTGTTTTACTAGAACTTTGCATTTGACAACCTGTGCGTTTTCTCGATCAGTCGGGCAGTCGAAGTGACTTCAGTTGCGAAGTTGTCACCCTCCGGTGTGGTGCTGTTACTCCGGGACTGCTGTTTCACACTTACATCCTACATAACTGTATACATATTGTCTTACCAATATTTGTAGTTATGTGCCTTGCTCTGTGCTAACCGTCGTTTGGGTTTAGATACTATTGATTACTTTCACGCGCGACGATCAGTTTGTCACAAGATTTCGCACAGTGACATTCGCAATTAGCTCAACTGCAGTGTAACGGTGTTATTTGAACGAAATAAAAATGAAAGTGCTTTTGCTCTTGGCTACATTTTGTGTGCTTTACCAAGGTAAATGTTTTATTTTTGTTGCACCGTAAATTGTAAGCGATTCGGAAATGTAAATCGACTTACATAGATAGGTGTGTAAATGTTTTTTATTTTGAGCAGAAGTGTATATTTTGTAGCAGCAAATGAAGTTAGCATTGATTGCACAAATTCGTGTATAAAAGTTGTTTGGATGCACCACGTGATTTGCTTATGTCGTAACTATGTGTGTTGTATACGTTTATAGTGTTCGTAATATTGGAAGAAATTGTAAAAAGTACCTGTATATAATTGGGCTTATTTTTTAATTTTGAAATGTAACACGAAAATTTCTATGAACATATTTTATAAGGGTATAATTTAAGGATAATGTGAAAGGATCAATTTCATAGCGAAAAATAATTAATAGTAATGATAATAATAATAATAATAACCACAATAATAATAACAGTGATTTTTAAATAAATAAAATAAAGCAAACACATATTTATTCCAATACAATATAGTGCAATACTGTGAGGATTATTGGACAGAACAAAATTTTCGATTTTGATTTATAAATAACCAATTAATTTCTTCGCTTTTCAAAGTTAGGCTTATGAAGCAATTTTCTTACTATATTTAATAGTAATACAAATTCGAAATTCTACATAAAATATTTCAACTTTGTAGGCTAATTTTGAAAAACATAGATTTTGATTGTTTTGTTAGAAACATTTGCAAAATTGGAAAGCAAAATTTTTGTGTAATATTTGTGCCTTCTGAAGAACCTATTTTTAATCAAAAGTTTTATTGGTAGACTTACCAAAATTAAATCGGGCCAATTTTCACCCGGACTGACAAAAGCACCACAAAATTTTAACGAATTTTAATAGACATTTTATTGTCGCTTTTAAAATAGGCTTCTTTACAGCAAATACAAGTATGTATGTATGTATGTCCACGATTAACCCAAACTTCCATACATTTGTTATAAGCCTCACCTGGATGGTATTTAGTGCCTTTAGTAATTTCTTTGTTAGTTTTTTTTTTTAGAGCGCGATTCGTTAGAATGTTTCACAGCTTTGACGTCATATTCATAGACTCACTTTTCGTCTAAGCATCTCTTTTGCAATCTCCGGCTCAAAATCGGCAAAATATTCCGATCTTTAGGTACGAGTCTAACATTAATGTGCGTCATATCAAAATGTGTGTCATACCAAAATGTGTTTTGTGTCAATTCATAAATCTCTTATGCGATCCTCTATTATCTCTCTGATGCCAACACCACGATTTTTAAGTGCTGTTTTAAACTTTTCCGATGCTGTCGTCATTAAGGGGCCCATGTAGATTTAACGGTGTCAAAAAATCTATTTTCTTATTGTCTTATTTAATTCTATAACATCTCTAGTATATTTTCCCAAATGCTCAAGTTGATCCGAGTGATAGTTTCGGAGGTACAGCCTTTAAAATTGCGCGCACGAGATCAGCTATATTGTCACTTAAAACGCGTTTTTCTAGAAACTGTGTGTTTCTAATTCGGTTGTCCAGATTTTACGCGAACTACTCAAAAACATCTGCCAGAAAACAATGTTCACTTTTTTATTTCTTCTTTTGTCCAATATCAAGTTTATGGTCTTAATTAAAAGAAGCATTTTTTCTTTTTACTTCATTTGATCCTGTAAGAAGTTTTACTGTCAACGCAGAGGGAGCTTATTCCGAGAGCCTGCCGAAAATGACACCGCAATGGACAAGTTTTGAATATTTTTCTTTGAAATTTTCACACAATTTTTGTAAAAGTAGGAAGTTTGAATAAAATATTTAATTTTTTATAGGAAAAAAAAATAGTGAAAAGATAGTGGAAAATAACCGTATTTTGTACGAGGGAACCCATGTAACCCCTTAGCAGAGGTGGATGGACGACTCGGATAAGGCAAGTTTTCGATGAGTTCATTGCCCAACCACTACTGTAGATGGCAGACTCGCCAAAGAACATCTGCAAATCTTCGAACGATTCCGTAGCCGTGATTCTATTTTAAACAAAAACTATTTTTTAAACAGAATGAATCAAATTTGATAGTACATATATACATAGTATGTTATTTTCTAACCTTTTATACCACACTTTTTAAATGAAAACAATACAGAAATTGCAATTGCAATTACACTTTTAATTGGCCTCACTTGGAAACAATTCAAATTCACTTAATATGCTCACGGTGTGAATTTTTGTCATACAACAAATGTCAGTCAAATGTGACATTTCTGAAACGCCGCTGTCAACATTATATAAATTGCAATGTTTACATGTTTTAGAGTAACACTAAGGAATTTTAATAAGACACACTTGAAGTAGGCATCAATGAAATTTCAAAATTGCCAATTTGTTAGATGTAATAATGATAGAAACAGTAAACACTAAGCACAATTGAGAAACAAAAGTGAAATTTAGACAGTGGATATTAATAATATGGTTAATATTATAAAATTGAGTTGAATGTAATAGGCTCAACTTATGGTCACTACACCGGCATTCATTATTGGATAATATTCGACCGAATAGACCATAGCGATGAGTCCTATAGTATTTCTGGCCAATGGGTATGTAAACAAGCAAAATTGCCGCATATGAGACGAAGAGCAACCTGAAGAGATTCAAGAGCTGTCATTTCATCTAGAAAAACAACGGTTTGGTGTGGTTTATGGGCCGTTGGAATAATCGGTTCATATTTCTTCAAAAAAAGTTAATTCCACCTTTTGGGCTAGTCGACTGGTCCAAAATCGTGCGATATCACAACGTTAGACTTTTTCCTGTGGGGATATGTAAAATTTGAAGTATATGCGGATAGTCCCTCTTCGACTCAGGCCTTGTAGCAAAACAGCATGCGTGTCATTCGCCAGTTTGGAATCGAAAAGTTCGAACAGGTTATCGAAAATTTGGCTCCACGAATGTACCAGACGTAGCCGCGGCCAACATTTGAAAGAGATAATCTTCAAAAAATAAATGCCAAAAAATGTTCTTTCGAATGATAATAAACACTCCCCATTAAATTTGATGTTTCTGTGTCATTTCTTTAAACAAGTAGGGAACCTCGTAATGGATAACATGAGAATAAATTGCACGTTCCATTATTTGTGGCATGAGGTCCTATTATATTCTAATGTTTTCTAGAGCTTTGGAAATACAATGTAGCTAAAAATTAATTAACACATACACTATGCATATTATTCGTATTGATTTGATAATTATCTAGTGAAATGAGGTACTAAATAGTCATGTTAAATATCAGTGAAATTACGTCAGAGTCAGAGTACCTACTTTTGGGAGTGTGCAATTAATTTCCTCTTTATTATGGCTCAGTTGATCTTGATATTTTAATAAGTAGCGTTCTCATTTTTCAATTTATTCATTTCTGAACAATGGATAGTTCTAGGGAAAGTACTACATATTTAAATACATTCTGAAAATAATTTTTTGATTATCTTAAAAATCCGTTTTAACGATGCGTCATAAATAAATAAGCCCGTGGCTTTTACACACATGCACAGCACAGTTATACAAAACAAAACAATTTCTTTTAAAATTTCCGCTAAACTTCATTAGAAAACGTGCTAACTGTTGAAAATCTTTGAAATATTTTATTTTTTTTGTTTTAAAATAATTGCAATCACTTCAAAAATGCCAAAAATAGTATTCATGTCATAACATTGCAAAATGTACAATTCGTGCAAAAATCTTCGCTTGTGTCGCAAATATTTATTTCTTATCAGTCAGGTGTTTTGCTGCTGCAGAGTAGTAGTACTATATGTACATATGTCAAATAATTACAGTTTATCTTTCGGTTTATATTTGAAATTGACAATAAAATATACGATATTTTTTTCAAATCAAAGCAGATTATATTACGTGCCACAATTATTATTATTATGTTTGTTCTCATGGCATTGTCATTGATGAATAATTGTTGCTTAGCTGACGTCACATTAGCGATTCTTTCAATCGATATCAGCACGACCGGCTTTAGTTTGTCAGAGACAGCAGTTCAGACAGCCCGATGTAATATTTGTGTTTTCCTCTGATTATCTAAAATATTGCACTCATTATAAATATAAAGATAGCGACTTTTATGTAATGATTTTATTAATAAGTGGAACAAAATATAATTTCATGTAATCTACAACGCTAGGCAGTGCTCAAGAGATAAGAAATACAAGTTGCACGCGCGGAACTTGACTTAGTTTATCTCATATTAGTAGATGTGTCAGTTATGTCTACATATACATATAAATTTAATATTTTACAAGCAAATTTACACTTTTAATTTTCTGTGACTGAAAAGCAAATTAAATTTTCGCATTCGATTGCTAATTGTTACGTAATTAACAAGTTGTTTGTTTCACTATATTTTATAGTTTTCGATTTGCCAAATGCTCCTTTTAATACGAGCAGTAAACATAAAATATTATATGTATAGGCTAACATCTCTTGAGCAATAAAAATAGTGGTCACGACACTTTCATTTAGTTACTTATGGATTCGTGACGTCATGGAGAAAAAGAGGGGAAATACTTTGCTAACAATTACTATCAAAGCTTGCTTATAAAACACTATGTGTATATTCATATTGTGTAATTTAAATGTAAGCTCGAATAACTTCGACAAGCCTTTGTAGTAAATATTTATTATATAAAACAAGTAAGGAAGGGCTGAGTACGGGTGCAACAGAACATTTTATACTCTTGCAACTTGCCAGGGTCAAAGCCAAGGCCAATAGCTTAAGGTGTATGAGGTTTGTAAGTTGACATATATGGAGTCTGAACATCCGATTTTATCCGTTTTAGGCACAAAATACGCTCCCTCATTTGTATTAAAATAACTAACACATTTGGCGATACATGCGGTAGAAAGTCAACTGTAAGTTCGAAAATCTTTCTTGCCGACCCAATGTCGTAATGTCTGTCGTTACATCCGTCGTACTATCCGAACCGGTGTCCCTCTGATATTTAGAGATCTTTGATTTGAGTCACACACTTTCCTAGATATTTATGACAAGATATAGTGGAATTAAGTACAGTTTTCTAATATGTAATCCAAGTTTTATTGAGATATCGCAGATATCGAGTGATTGATATAAGGAGAGTTGGTTGGACAGAAGAACAATTCCATTTCTCTTGTATTACCTTTATTGCTGTAGATATAGATATACAGATGATGTGTAGTAGGTAAAAAATTAGTTGAGGAAATTATGCTAGATCTATTAACAGATTTAAATAGTATTGATTACTGTCTCCATAACGGGACACCCACCGTGCCTATGGGTGCGATCCACCCAATGTATTCTTTGATTCAATAAAAGAAAAGAAGTTCTAATTTATTAAATGTTGTATATTTTGTATATGTACATATAATGGGCTGTCAAAAAGTCTTGCGGTATTTTCGCTAGTGGGCGCTGAAAGCGCGGAGTTCTAGTTTTATTCGTCGCATCGGGTCATGCTACCATTTTCACGCGCTAACACGTGTTTGATTGATTGTCGTTTCTTTTAAGTCGTTCGTGAGTTATAGCGTCGCAAACTTGGAGCAAAATAAAGCGAAAATACGGCATGTTTTACAGTACTACTACGATAAAGGCAAAAATGCATCTCAAGCCGCCAATAAAATTTGTGCAGTTTATGGACCCGATACAGTTTCCATTTCCACCGCACAACGATGGTTTCAACGTTTTCGTTCTGGTGTAGAGGTGGTCGAAGATGCGCCACGCTCCGGAAGGCCTGTTGTCGAAAATTGCGATAAAATCGCTGAATTGGTCGAAAGGGACCAGCATAGTAGCAGCCGTGGCATCGGTCAAGAGCTGGGCATGAGTCATCAAAAATTCATTTCAATTTCAATAAAAAAACAAAAAAAAAATTAATAAAAATACCGCAAGACTTTTTTGACAACCCATTGTATACCTAAAGTAGTGGACAAAAAAGAGAACACCTTAGATTATTTGATTTTATTTAAAAAAAAGGAATTATATAAAAAAGGACATGAAACTTGATTTATATACATAGGTATTTCTAAAAAAAAATAAATAATTTATTTCAAAATAAAAGTTTCCATTTTTGATTAGAAGCCGAAACAAAATATTTCCGATATTTCAATTTCCAATATGACTCATATAAAAAATGTTCTCAAAACTAAACGCGATACAATAAAATCTCGTATTTTTTATTAATAAGTAATAATGATAGAGACATCAAAATGTCTCCTTTGTTTTATACATATCACGGTTTTTATTCGTTCGGCCATGGAATCAACTAACGATTGTAAGATTGGTGCCGGTATACCTTTATACCAAATGTCTTTAATTATTCGGTCAAGTTCTGGCAAAGTCCTTGGCTTCTTCTTGGTTATCCGCGCTTTCATGATGTGCCAGAGGTTTTCTATGGGGTTTATATCTGGACTGTTCTCAGGTCAGTCCAGTCATTTTATAAATCTACGTTAGTTTGTTTCCGTTGAACCAACGCTCACTGTCGGATAACTCCGCAAATTAATATGTAGAGATTTTTTTTTGCACATTTTATGACCTTGTTCGTTTATAATATAATTTGAGCGAAATATTACCAATATAGTGTGTGTGTGTGTTTATTTTAACGTTTTCATGTCCGGTTATAAGAATTGGTTTCGTGAAATATTAAAGAAAATGTTGTGTTCAAGGAATTTGTGGAATAATGAGAAGTGTCCAGGATTGGGGAATTTCAAAGTACATTCATATGTACATATGTATAATATATAAAAGATTTTTTAAAAACACTTATATAAATTAAATACAAACCTTTAAAGACTGCATACTTGATATTATGCATATTTCTGAAAATTCTTAAATTTTTTCCAAAAACCTTTGTGATCGAAAAATCTTTAATCACTAAAATAGAAGGGGACACCCGGGTTTGAACCGGGGACCTCTCGATCTGCAGTCGAATGCTCTACCACTGAGCTATATCCCCATCTATTGTATCACACCGCAAACAAACACTTGTGGCGCCGACCAAGAAGTGAGGAAAAGAAAACATCAAAAAGTGAATAATCAATATTTACCAGCGAGAATGCGCGGGCGGCGTAATATGGCGGGAAGTTTGCATTCAAGAATGTAGAAACAAACAATCTGAGAAAGAAATAAAAACGAAATGTTGGCTATCCTCAAATGTGATAGAAATTAAGTGGCTGGCGTGGGATGATTTACTGCTTTTATTATATCGCTAGTGAGAGGAAGTGATTAAGTTCGTTCAAGCACTTCGTTTACTTAAGATTATTAAATTGAGATTGGTAAAAAATGTATGGGAATTTTGGTGACAGAGTTTATGCGATCGACGTTGTCAAAACTTCGAACCTTGGCGAAAAGTCCTGTCGTAAACACAAGTTGTCATCTGTCGTTTCACGAGATAAAATGATGTTTGAGTGTTCTTAATAAAGTAAGTGTTTGGATCAAAAAATATTGTCCTTGAAAATATGATACTAATATTCTGCAGAGAACCTACAACATTTCTTTCCACTTCTCTGTATTTTATTTAGTCTTCTAAAGCGACAAGCTTTTAATGCCAAAAGAGCATATGATTTCAAAGTGATTATGGGGACTATATAAGTTGCTCAAATTTATAACAGATTCGAAAAAGTTGATTCATACCAACACCACATTAAAAATGACGTTTTCATCATGTTATCATTCACACACTTTGCTGTATCAAGGTCAGTAGTAACTATTGTGTACTATAAATATGGTGTACTACTCAGAAAGTATAAAAGGCTTCTAGTTTTGAAACACTGTGTTGTATAAAGAACAAACGATATGAAAGTGTCAGCTGCTTAAATAAATAACTCTTCATATCAATTGTCGTACGTTTGGCTTTGAAAATAATGTCAACTGATAACAGTTTGCCGATATAGCTGTCAAACAATAACAACAACAACTAAAGCACATTGTTAAGAATAGAAAAGCTTTAAAGTAAACAAAAATATTGTTAGTACACGTGATTCAATTTGCACTGAAATACATAAATATATTCATACATATGTATATGTACCTAGCATGTGTACCAGACATACATACTTACACACACTTAAGTAAGCAACAGGTGATCGATGACGGTGATCAATATTTCTTTAATGCCTTGATTACTGATTTATTTATTGTTTAATTCCAAACTGTGTCTATGGACAATATTGGTGTATTAAGGAGTTATGGCAGTTTTCTCGTTGACAACGAAATTACATGTAAAGTATGTAATAGAGCGGTTTGAATTATGAATTACGACAGTTTGAGTAAATCCCTTATTTGTTTATAGATTTGCATTCACGAAATATTAAATGTTTTTTATTAAATAATTAATTTCAATATAGCTTTAAGTCGGCATGATCAAATGTAAATTTTCTTTCTTGTAACCGACTTGTATACAAAACGATTAAACATTTAAATATAAAAACTCATACTGAAAAGTGTTCAAACTATTTTTTTAGAAATATACTACTATGAGCAAAAAGTAGTAAGACTTTGTTCATAATTTTAAAATTCTTGATTTTTTTCCTTTTATGGATAGCTTTTAGAACATACACATAACCTTGATTTTTGACCTGCTTTGACGTGATGTTTTCGGCTTCCGCTCACCTTTGCCACGATATTCGACTGATTTATCGTCTGTTTCCGGGTCATAAGCATAGATCCAAGACTCATCGCCAGTAATAATACGTTTATTTACATCCTGGTAGTCGAAAAGCATTAGTATTTTGTAGTACTTCCCACAGTGTTATGTAAGTATAGGCATAACTTACAGAGAAGCAAGAGTTAGTGGCAAGAAAATAAA
This sequence comes from Bactrocera tryoni, assembly GCF_016617805.1. Taxonomy (NCBI): domain Eukaryota; kingdom Metazoa; phylum Arthropoda; class Insecta; order Diptera; family Tephritidae; genus Bactrocera; species Bactrocera tryoni. The sequence continues at coordinate 42,191,705 of NC_052499.1, forward strand.
TCAACAATTCATGATTAGAAGTTTCGCCCCATATACTATATACATATGTACATACAAATATGTACATTTGTATAAAAATGTAGCTAATTTAGTCAGTTTTTTCGATTTTCTCAAGTGTCTTAAAATGAAATATGAAATAAGAAAAATGGGTGCTCTGTATAAAAAACATTTTGAGGCAGCCTTTCTAACGAAGCAAAAGTCCCAAAATGACTACTAAAAACTGCAAAGCATTTAAATACGAGTTGTACATTTATGAAGAGGTGGTCTGACCGTTATGGAGAAAGCTAGGAAGAGGAAGAAACCACGCGACATCTAAAAATGAGGACGAAGCCATTGATCTCCTTTTTGAGAAGCACCCACTAAGAGAAGCTAAAAAAATTTGTTAAAAATTGATTAGATGTATCTCTGGGTCAGACTTCAAAGACATTATTCGTACAAAGTTTAATACCGTCATATTAATTGCTTTTTGATTTGGGTGCTGGAAAGCATCAAATGAATTTTGAAATTGTGTTATATGGGAAGTAGGCGTGGTTGCAGTCCGATTTCGACAATGCTAGCACTGTTACATTTGCCTGGTACTAAATTTAGTCGGTCTGGTCCCGAGATATAAGGTTTTAAGTAAAAGTGGGCAGTGCCTCGCCTCTCATCCAATTTTTACTACGGCTCCTATAAAGCCTTCAGGTCATAATTTAATGGCGTTTTGTGGGCGTTGCAGTGCCCCAACTACGCCCATCTACGAACTCGTACTTTTCTTACACAAAACTCGTCTCGTCATGATCATTTATATACACATACGTATATATGTATATACTACTGTGATCAAATTGAAGGGTGAATTTTGTTCATTTCATCTCCTTCAAAGTAATCCCCTCCCGATGCAATACACTTATGCCAAGAATTTTTCAGTCATCATAGCTCTTGGAAAAATCCCCCGTCTTGATGGCCATCAGAGCTTTCTTCGATTCAGCTTTTATATCCTCAATTGAGTCAAAACGGTGTCCTCATCGTGGATAATATGATACGAGACTCTTTGATTCGAGAGAGAGCTGTCAAAACTCACATGTTTTTATAACATTTGCCAATGATGCCACTGCTGAAAAATATTAGATTAGGTATTTAAGGGGCTTTACCAGTGTGACACTTTCAAAAAATTTTTTTTTTTGGATTTTTCGATAGTTTATATATTCAAAAATATCCTGTGAAATCTGCGAGGTCGTATCTTCAATAGTTTTTGAATGGCAGCGTTCTAAATAGCGACCGCTCAGAGGTGCAAACATATACATATAAGTGAAACTTTAAACGCATTTTTCTCGAAACGATATTTTTCAAAATTGCTGACATTATAACTCAACGAGAAAATGACTGATCGACTTCAAATTAAAACTGGATATAGTGGAATACATTTGCTATACAATAGACTACGACCTTTTTGATTGGTTGAAAATTGTCAATTTCGCATTAAAAAAACCACCATTTTTTCGTAAAAAAACGATTTTTTTTTTCAAAATTACGCCATTTCTTAATTTTTGATATTTTTCAAAGATCGTAGTTCATTGTATAGAAAAAATATTTAAGTTTAATAAACATTTTGAATTTTTTTGATTCAGCTACTCATTCGACCGGAATCATGCCAGCAGTTGAGGCACTTTTTTCGGCACTTCCGCAGACAGCACATAACTCCGTTATTTTCAAAAATATACTTTATTACGTCCATAAAACGTCGAGACATTCAATCTAGTACTTTCTTTTAAAAAAATTCACGAAAATCGCCTAATTTTTCATGCGTCACACTGGTATAGCCCCTTAATAAATTATACAAAACACTAAATTAAACACTTTGAAAATGCATACATATATAAATGCTAAAATGCAAAATCATTAATTAATTTACATAAACATTTATTTTATCAAAATATGTTCGCACAGTTCAATGAAATTTCATTTCACACTAATTTCGTCAAGTAATTATAGCAGTTTGCTTCTGGCATCCCGCCTTTTCTGAAATCAGCTGATCGAAATACCTTGATCTCCATCGCTGTCAAATAATCAAGGAACGCGTTTGAGAGAAAAATGAGAGCCAATGCGAGAGTCTCGTATCATATTATCCATGTCCTCATAGTATGAAATAATTATCGCAATTCTTTGTTCAATAAACTCAGACATAGTAATTAATATTTTGGCGTGAAATTTTGCATAGATGTCACTAACAGTACTACCAACTTACAGCAGAAAAAAAAATTACCAAACACGCGAAGTATAAATTAAAAATTAACATTTCAATTTTCACACAGTAATATAGAACCCTATATCTGTCTCCATTAATTTTAGATGATACATACTACCGTTAGGTGAACAAAACTATTATATTTGTTAGATAATAAATGGTAATATTACAATCAAACCTTCTAAAAATATCAATAAATAATCACGGTAATACGATTCATTTAACTTAGAAATCTGCGTGGGAGTCTAAAAAATAAATGTTGAGTCACATTTTGTATCTTCAAGCTTTAAAACCAGGGAGAAACTTTTGTATGATTTGTTACTAATTTTTGGTATTCCCGAGAAAATAATGACGTCCATTGACCAAAGCTACCCAAAATCTTTGTTTGCTTAAATTTGAAAGCTATGTATATCCATCATAAGATCTGCGGATCTACCTTAAATTCTTTCCAACAATTTTGTGTCACTCATTCAATGAAAATGTGTTTAGAAATACTGAAAGCCTGAACCTTCTTAGTCCACAGCTTTTACTAAGTTCGTCATGAGTGCCTACTTTATGTGAAGTGGTGTAAAAAAATCATGACAGTAAAGGTTTTGTAAACACATTTAATCCAAGCTTTCACTGAGATGGGTATCTATTAACATTATATAGTAAAATGGCGTTGAAGCTTATCTCCGTGACATCAAAAATAAGTCTGCCTTTACCATTTTCTGGAAAGCTCAGTTCGTGAAGAAGCCATGCTGTATCATTACGTATACCAAAATTTATTTTTGGTAAAATAACTCATGAAACCTTCTTGTCTTGTAATACGAGAATCCTGCCAAATAATTCCACGGTTTTATCTTGATCGGAGTAATGGTACCGTAATTTTGAAAGCTCCAAGTTTTTAACAATGCAACTTAAACCAAAAATTAACTAAATAAGGTCCTTCTGATGCACAAATGACAGAACAGTTTTCAACTAGCCGTTGTCAATACCGCACGTGCGTAATTACAATGCCATAAAAACACCTTCGACTCTTTCCTTTTTTCCTTTACAAATTTAAAGAAAAAATTAACTTTGAGATTAAAAATTGGCGAACAGGAACACAGTCAGAGTATCAAATTTCGTTGCAGTTAATGTATGTAATTCAAATATGATCGACAAGTACAACAATGACGGAAATATTCAATAATGACATGAAAAACAAATAAACACATAAGTTCATAAAAAAACACAAAATACACAACGTCAAAACAAATATTATTTACAAAAAATTTTCAATTTCGATATCAAAATTATTTTATTTTACTATGAATATACCCACTTGGAGGAGAATGCTGCAATATGTTTTACCAATTGGCTTTCTCGGCTCTGCTGCGTGGGAGGCAAAGCGCTGTAAAAGCTTATATTCAATGAATTATTTGTATTATTTCTATGTATTTAACCATAAATTTTATTTTTATCCATTTTCAGCAACCGCTGGTTCCCGCTTTGGCTATTCGGAACCGAATCAACGGCGTTGGGCGCGTCATCATGGCCATTGTGCGGGCAAGACACAATCACCAATTGCAGTGCACTCGGCTAAAGTAAATACCACAGACAGTCTGAATAATTTGTCAATGGAAGCTTTGCAAAATTTAGAGTTTGGTTCGAATATTGTAAATTTATTTTCGTCTTATGAGTAGTGTGTTAACTATTGGTGTAACTGTATTGCAATAAAACACATACAATGTAACTGGGAAATTCTTAGCATTCGAATCATCAGTTCACTCCTTTAATTTTTATAATCACATCATATAAGGTTGTCAAATATCTCCCTTCAGCCTTTTTGTCTTTTGAATTTCGCGGTTATGTTTAAAACGCTTCAGAGCTCGTATCTAGCAATACTACACATCTTTGAAAGATCCTGACGTAACCTACAAAATGACCCTATGCATGATTAGTTTGGATATTGCGTTCTTCAGTTATAGACGTGTAAACATGGAGTTCACTAACGCCGAAATTCACGATATTTTAAAGTTTTCCTTAGAGAAACATTCCGTGAGATTAATAGTGTTTTGGGGGATGGTACAACAGGTGAAAACGACACCATGGATGAGCCAACCGGCGAGAGATCTATGACGATGATTACCGATCAATTCATGGAAAAGTCACTAAACCATTTTAAACCATCTGTATAATATGCATGTACCGAATCAACGCCTGCGATATGCTGCTGAAACGGAACGAACTCGACCCATTTTTGAAGCGGATGGTGACTGGCGACAAAAAATGGATCACATACGACAATATCAAGTGAAAATCGTGGTCGAAAGTCGGGGAATCGTCCCAAACAGTGGCCAAGTCGGGATTGACGGCCAGGAAAGTTTTGCTTTGTGTTTGGTGGAATTGGAAGGGAATCATCCACTATGAGCTGCTCCTATATGGCCAGACGCTTAATTCTACCATCTAATGCGAACAACTGGATCGCTTGAAGCAGGCGATCGACCAGAATAGTCCAGAATTGGCTAAGAGGAAGGATGTAGTGTTCCACCAGAACAACGCCAGTCCACACACTTCGTTGATGACCCGTCAAAAGCTACGGAAGTTCGGATGGGAGGTTTTATTGCATCCACCATATAGCCCGAACATAGCGCCAAGTGATTACCACCTGTTCCTGTCCCTGGCGAGCGCACTTGTTGGGGTAAAGTTGAACTCAAAAGAGGCTTGTGAAAAGTGGCTGTCCGAGTTCTTCGCATATAAAGAGAGGGGCATCTGCGAGGGGGTTTTATGAAGTTGCCGTCTAGATGGAAACAGATTATCGACCGAAACGGCGCATATTTGAACTAAATCCGTTTACTGTAAAACTTTTTATAAAGCATTGAATAAAAAGCAAAAAAGCGGAAGGGTGATATTAATATTAGTTGAGAAACTTTTTTACATCTCGAAAATGGGTTTTATAATAAGAAGTGAGAATAGTTTTAATCTCAGCTTTTAAAATTTTTGACAGTCCTACTACAGGCAAACAACTTTCAATAATTTCTCTCAAGAGTTAATAGACATTTTTTATAGATAGACTATCTTTCCTTTCCTCTTTTTTCTGGTGCTAGATCAGCAAGGTTTAGGCATTACGTTTTTTAAACTGTAACTATCAAAGGGATATCTCTTGTTCAGCTTCAAAATATTCATAGGAGAACTTGGAATAAGAACAATACTATTCGTCCCTTACGTTTTCTATAAACAATGTTATTTTGACACAAGTCTAAAGTTTCTACAATAAATAAAAAAATCTTTGGCAATAATTTGTCAATTTAACCATTCGCAATAGTAAAATCTGTCTAAAATCTGTTAAGAAAAACTTAACATTAAAAAACTCGCTTACTTCTTTGCTTGCATGTGTAAAGTTTTGACATGAGTTCCTAAAGTTAAAGAGCGAATGGCGAATCAAAAATTGGTAAAAGATGAAAAGTAAGATCCACATTATTAAATATCCAAGATACACCCGAACCTAAAGATTCTATTAATTTATCATCAATCACCTAACTCTCATAACAATAATTTCGCATTGCATTGAAATCTTGAAACCTCAGCCAATCTTCTGAATTAAAACTTAACATTTTCTCAACAAATTTGTTGTTTTTTATTTTAGTCTATTCCATTGAATATGCCAGCTGTAGACATGATTGGTTATCACAATTTGTTACCAAACCCACTTGTGATGGTTAACAATGGTCATACTGGTAAGTAATAGAATCTTATTTTTATCTTTTTTTAATTTGAATTAGCTAAATTAGCTCATCCTTCATCTGACCATGTTAACAATATGGGCTGAAAAGCTTTGGCGTGACCGGGAGATCTTCAAGCAGAAAAATCTCCATACTTGCTTCAGAGTACTAAACTTAACTAGAACACTGTAAAACTTCTATTACATTTCGTCCAATCATTATTTAGTTATTTGTCTCACAATGAATTTTCCTCTGCTATTTTTGTTTACAAAGGAAAACTTTCGAGTTTTGTTATTGTTTCCTGATAGGGGAAAACATCGTTGACACAGAGCAAGCTTGAAAATTTCTAATTCGTTTGAGCATCCTTGTGATGTCTCGTGACCGTAGCAACGCAAATGTTAAACTTCGGAAAGGTACAAGAGGCAGTAGTGTCTTAAAATACAGGGATTGTCCGGAAAGTAATAGGACTGATTTTCTTCCGCTGCGACTGTGCTTCGGAGCTTTCGCGCACCGACTGGATTCGGTAGAGAGCATTCCTAGCTAAGCTGGAGAGTGAAGACAAACAAGTTTTTCGTGGAAGTCCTCAAGAGACTCGAACGAAGGATCAATCGGCTTCGACAAGACATCGCAGCCGATCGGAAGTTGCAGCACGACAACGCCCCGGATCACACCGCCTTTCTTGTGAACAGCTATTTAATCAAAGCCGGTATTCCAACTCTTCCGAAGTCATTCTAAAGCCCAGATGTGACCGCCCCGGACTTTCTTTTGTTTAATTGCCTGAAAAGGCCGATGAAAGGCAATCATTTTGAGACGACATGGAGGATCCAAGTATCTCGGCTCTCAGGGCTATTTCGGAGAATGCCTTTCTTGAAGTCTTCAATGCTTGGAAATTACTCTAGCCGCGCTGCAGCGACGCAGCAGTGACCTATTTTGGAAGTTTTTAAAGAATTGTAGTGATTGGTTCAATAAATTTTTTTAAATCGACTTAGTCCTATTACTTTCCGGACAAGTCCCTGCTAAAAGTCGTGAAAAATTGCTGGTTGACCGCAAAATGAAATTGAGTGATTCATTCTCAAATTGTCAATCCGTTGAGTCTAATTTCCGATGACTCGTTCGAGCATTTGGGCTGGTAACTGGCGAATGACATGCATGTTTTGCCTTGGAGTAAGGCCTGAATCGAAGCGAGATTGTCCGCATAGAGACTAGACTTTACAAGTCCCCATAAGAAAAAGTCTAACGGTATGAGATTACACGATCTTGGTGATCAATCGGCCAGCCCAATACATTGATCTGCTCACCGAAGTGATTTCTCAATAAATCAATTAATTGATGCAATCCTGTTAAAACCAAACGTTGCCGAGATCATGAGCCTCAATTTCAGGCATCAAATAGTCGGTTATCACGGCGCGATAGTAATCGCCACTGACGGTTACGCTCTCATCGACATAATTTTTGAAGAAGTCTGGACCGTTGATTCCACCGACCCACGATTCCACCACCGATTCCACCACACCAGACCGATGTATTTTCTGGATGAAATGGCAGCTCTTGCATCTTTTCAGATTGCTCTTCGTTCCTAATGTGACGCTTGTTTACATACCCATTGAGCCAGAAATAGGCCTCATCGTTGAATGAAATTTGGCTCGAAAACGTCGGATCTTCTTGGAACTTTTTAAGAGCTCATAGTGCGCAGCAATGTCGATTGGGAAGGTCGAGCGGCTTCAGTTCTTGCATAAGCTTGTTGAGGCGTAAGTCTTTCGACGATGAAATGCCAAGCAGTACAGAACAAAATTAACATGACAGCTTACCACGACTCAAGCGTGTTTTGTCAAAAAAGGCTATTGAGAAAAGCACCTTAGTTTACACACGTTAGATGATACTATTCAAAGCACAAAAAATGACAAGTTTTTGTCGGATGAAAGTCTTTCGAAACCCTCGAAAACAGATCATGGTTTAAATCAATACACAATGTTATTGGGCGTTATCGAATCGATAGGCTTTTAATTTCAAAGTTAGGCCACATATTTTCAGCCCAATTATGTTAGAACTAGAATTAGACTATTTGGTTTAAATTTAAACTAATTTATCACAAAAAAGTTTTCTTAAAGCACAGAGAGCGTTAGCTTTACCCTGCTTCAAATACATGATATGTATTCATGCATGCAAACACTGAGTTATACTTCAAAGCAAATCATTTCACATGCAAAAGAGTCTTCTTTTGATGCAATTCCATACTCTATTCAAAAATATTCTGAGAATTTCCAATAACACCATTGATTTTACTCTACTCTGCAGTCGCCATCAATATACCTAAACTGACCGAGGAGGAGAAGGCAAATGGCGACTTTATGCCATACGTACGCGGCGCTAAACTGCCAGGTGAGTTCGAAGTGGAGGGTGTGCACTTCCATTGGGGCGATAAGAACAATCGAGGCGCTGAGCATGTGATCAACGACATCCGTTACACGATGGAAATGCATATTGTGCATCGCAATAAGAAATACGCAACTCTTGCGGATGCGCTGGAGTTCGACGATGGTGCGGCTGTGTTGGGATTCTTTTTCAATGTGAGTTGATTGAATGCATAACGGTTTGAGTGGTTTGACAAAGGAAGTGCAATTCCCACTTTTTGTGACGCTGTTATGAGTTTATTGCCAAAGGGATGTGTTATTGCCTATTTTGATTATCACTTTTTGTTATTTATAGTTAGACGAAGATGATAGTCAAGGTCTGACAGCGATTTGTCGCCACTTGCATTTGATACCGGAAGCAAATGATGCTATGAATTTGACGATTACCTTCGCATTGTCATCGTTGATAGCCAATGTAGATGTGGATAAATTCTATACATACAAAGGTGAGTAAAATTTAGAATTCAATCAATTTATTATGGAATCTAGTGCGGGAGAGCGTTAATAATTGTATAATTAAAATTATCTACCCTATTTAGTACTTATTTTAAAGTGAATGTTTTTTTCCCTATCCGCTCTCGTTTTTTTACCTAAATCTCTGTTCTGATAAATCAACAGCGACCGTATTCATTCATAGAAATACAAACTAGACCTCAACATTTTTGTCGATGACGTTATAGTCTCCACGTTTTTAACGTTTTTTGGACCTATGATAGTTAAGGGTGTTACGTTTGATAATCTAAACCCCTTCACTACTTTTCGATTGCGATCATTACCAAATTACAGACTCGCGGCAAGATCCTCCAGTCGCTTGCCGGTATTACTGGAGTAATGACAAAGAAACGCCTGATTCCAATAGGATGCAGCTGAAACAGACAAGTCAGAACACCGCACTCCGAACTACCATAGGGTCTTTTAATGTACGCCTTCGAACACATCCTTAGTGCGGTTTCCGTGCTTTCGTTTGAAGAACATAATGTACTCTTCTCCAAGCAGTTTCTGCTGAGATGTGAAAACTAATAATACTTCCATCGAATCCCTTCCAGTGAATAGCTTCTTTAGAGTCGAAACACCATCCATCGCAGTTCGTGAGCTCGAGCCGCCAGAAAACAGCGTGACCCCAGCGTAACTATGATTTGGTTGCTACAGTAGGTTAAAGTCCTACTTATCCAGAAGAGATCCCTGTATCTACCTAAATATTAGTTCTCCGCGCAAAGAGTATTCGCAAGATACTAATCACGTGTTTGTGTGTCTCGCTTAACACCTCTCTCCCTTTGGTCGGAAATAGCAGACTAAATGATTTCGCTGACATTTGGTTTTGAATTTTTCCTCAAACAGGCAACGAACCATAACAACGGCCGTTATAGTTGGAAGTATTACTTTTAATTAAGATTTATTCTGCTTATAGTTCAGTTTTATTTAAAATTTTAAGTGAACATATTTGTATTTTTGTCTAGGTCTCGATTTTTTGATCGTTTTTACTTTTGGCGGGATCTTTAAGGTACCGTTATTTTAAATGCTTCTGCTGCACCCGAATTTTCTTTAACCAATTGATAACAGGTTATAAATCGTTGGATATTTCGCTCTTTTTTAAACTTTTCTTCGTAGAAGACTTGCCTTTGCGCTTTCACCTTCTTCCATCATTTAAATAACGTTGGTTGCTTTTTATATTTCGTGATTAGAGAACAAAAACAAATTTTAATCATGAAAAATCGCTTAATTGTTTTTCAAAATATCGTCAATAAAGATCTTAACACTTTCGGATGCATTTGAATCAATTGTCGAAACACTTTTGCCACTTTCATTGAAGTATAATATATCCAAAACATGTGTCTAAATGCATCAACCGCCTTTCAGGTGTCGCGGAACGTTGAACTCTTAGTTTATTTTATTTGTACGGGAATAAAAGCAACCGTCCGATGCCAAGTCAGGACTTTACGGTGCTGCACTTATCAAATTAATGTTTTGAGTACTCAAACATGCAGTTATTTCAGGTGATGTTGAGAGTGATCCGTCTTTGCCGGTTGGTTTTCTTGACTTCTTGGAAGACAACTGACATACAAATGGTTACGTACCACTCAGAATTTACTGTTTCGCGTTGTTCAGTGATATGGTTGCAACACGCCCAGTTTTTCCCAAAAAAAAAAGGCATTTTAATGGAAGTGCTTCGAGCGCGAAATTTTTTTATTGGATTCGGCTCATCTTGAAACGTCCATGCAGTCGCCAAATTCCGAAACATAAAAAACTACCTACGTTTTGCAAACCTCTTTGATCAGGCATCAAACTGCGCTTAACAATTGATCAGTTTAAGCTCTCGGAACAAAATTTTTGGATGAACAGTTTTAAGGCTTCTCGAGATCTGTTCGCGGTTGATGATCAGGAAGCAATTGTACTCTCAAATTTTCGTACAGGGAATTTTTTGTGTCTAGTTTAAGACGTATGTACGTATAATAGGTTAGCTGCAAAATACTTAAGTGCCCACAGAATCAATAAAATAAATCTCAAAAAATAAAACCCTGTTCTGTAACTATATCTCTAAGTTTTACCCTTAGAAAAGTTTTGAACATTAGGCATGCAACTTTACAAATCCCATTAACTTCACTTTGTTCGAGGGCATCGAACAATGTCAATAATATCATAAATAACGTTCACCTTAATGCTACGCCTTAATGTTTGCTTTACAATATTGGCTGTCTTTCAATACGATTTTCATATTTATCATTCTGATAAAATCAGTTGAGCATACATATTACACTCATTATCTTAATTTAATTCCAATAAAGTGGAAGATTTACTAAAAGGTATAACGAAAGTAACACTAACACTGACTGAGTGGATGTAAAGGTGGAGGAAACTACTTAATCAAACTGAAATTAAATATTTCATTAAGAAAGTTTGCTTGAAATACCTTTGAAATATTTGCAAATCAAAATGTACGTAGTTATGCATTACCCATTATGAAATAGCTTTATTCAATCAGATTTACTTAATCAGATTAATTTGACGCACATACAAAACTACACACAAATGCAAACGTATATTTAATATGTTACATAAGTCTGAATGAAATTTATTCGACACTGAACAGCGCTACAATCCAGTTGGCACGCCAAAGCACGCACAAAGCCATTTAAGTATATACATATCGAGAATTATTGCCATTATTAGCGTAGAATTAGCAAAATATAGCAAAATAGCTGGAATTGGACAGAATTCAATATGCAAACAACATCGCAGCGATATTATCGAAATCGGTAACGCAGATAATCTACAATACAAACCTGTAGAAACATATGTGAAGAGGTGTGTAAATATGCACGCGGCGACAGATGTACAAGTGCCAAACATGGCGCCAACAATGAATACAAATTGGCCGCCTAATTTGTGGCTGTTAACCCAAAAGAAGGCGGGAATGGTTGCAGAATGATGCCAAAAGATTTTATTACTTTCGGTTATGAGGATGGATGGGTGTACTTTGAATACAAAATAACATGATTTAATTTTAGCTAATGAGCTAAATTTGCTTACCAAAGCCAGAAATACAGAATATTTTATCTTTATTCGTCGATGCATGATGATATAATTTGTGTTTTTTGATTATTTATGCATTGTAGGTTCACTCACAACGCCACCCTGCTCGGAGGCCATTACATGGGTGCTCTATCCCGATCCGATACCAATCTCACCTAAGCAAGTACGTAAATGTCCGCAAGAATTATGACACCTTGTCCCTTCTTACATATAACATTTTCCTTCTTCCACAGATCGCACGCTTCCGTCAACTGCAAGATACTCAAGATGGCGCTCTGGTCGATAATTTCCGTCAATTGCAATCAATCGGTAATCGTCGCGTCTTTATGCGTAACGGTAACAATAAGCATACACTTGTGGAGGCGTTGAAGAAAGAACTAGACTACAAGAAGTGGGATTGGTACAATTGATTCGGTGGCGCAGAACAAATTGTGACACAGCTCATGTCGCTTGTAACGCTTCATTATCGTGCAGACAACTGTCTGGGAGTTTGCTTTTAAGTTAATTGAATATTCTATTTATTATAAATTATTATTATTCTTAAGCGTATTGTTTATATCGTACGCTTGAGGCGTGCATTTACTCATATTGTAAGCTGTCGCTCTTAATGTTGCTGATTTAATTTTTACTAATGAGATATGCTAATAAGCGAGTCAAATTGTATTAGCAATAAAATTAGAATTTTTAATTGTTTAATAAAATGTAAATACGACCATATCCCCCAATTTAATTATCTAATTGACGTTCATTACAAGGTAAATCAGTTTAAACTGAAGCAAAATATTTATTCCAGCTAATCCATTCGAGTTGACGCTTAATGGTGAGATATATGTACACTGTAGGTACTTGTCGCCATTTAATAACCACTTAAATTTATTTCTTCACGATTATTAATTGCTTTTACAGTTAAATTATTGTAATGCTCTCCGCTTATTTACGTTTCCGATAAATGAATTAAGTATTAATTTATAAATTTGTGAAATCTTCATATTCTTACTTGAAAACTAAAGGCTGCTGTAACTGATCTCTCATATAATAAGTTCTCAGTTTATGGTTCATAGAAATATTATAACAGGTGTTGTAAGTAGAGGTACTTTTTTCAATAGCCTTCTTTTGATAGATCACCGGTGAATCGTGTCAAGCTGTCATACTATTCTTGTTTAGTATTGTTTGGCATTTCATCATGAAAAGACTTACGTCCGAACAACGTTTAAAAGACGTTCAACTTATTACAAAAATTCACGTTCTGTAAAGTATGTGCTTCGCGCGTTTCGCTCAACTTATGGTCAACATAATCGGCTTACGAAGCGTACTATTCGCAACAATATCACCCATCTTTAGACCCAGTATTTATTATTGGATAATATTCGGCAGAATACATAGACCATGTCCATGCTGTGAAGTAAATATAGCAGTCGTAGCTGAGAGTGTACACGAAGACCATGGAGAGTCGTTCGCAGCAACTCGGAATGACGTATGGAACGACTTGGCGCATTTTACGTCGAGTTCTTAATTGAGAGCGAACAATATACAGCTTGTATAAGAAGCCGGCGGACTTCCCAAGTGACATCGCTTCGATATATGGGCTCTTGACAAGTTCCAAGAAGATCCAACGTTTTCGAGTAAAATTTTTTCAACGATAAGGCCTAATCTGGATCAATGGATATGTAAACAAGCACATTGCCGCATTTGACATCCGGAAAGAACAACGATTTGGTATGGTCTGTGGGCCGGTGAAATCATCGGTTCATATTTCTTCAAAACTAATGCCGGTGAGAACGTATCCGTCATTGACGACCTATGGTAACCGACTATTTGATGCCTGAAATTGAAGCTCGTGATCTTGACGCCACTTGGTTTCAACAAGACGGTGCCACTTCCCACACATCGCATCAATCAATGCATTTATTGAGAGAACTTTTCGGTGAGCAGATAATTTCTCGTTTTGGGCTGTCGATTGGTCACCAAGATCGTGCGATGTCACACCGTTAGACTTTTTTCTATGGGGATATGTAAAGTCTAAAATCTATGCGGACATTCCCGCTTCGATTCAAGCCTTGGAGCAAAGTATCATGCGTGTCATTCTTCAGTTACCAGTCGAAATGCTCGAATGAGTCATCGAAAATTGGACTCAACGGATGGACCGTTTGAGACACAGCTGCGGCCAATGGAAATATTATTGGTTTCCGTTTCAACATTTGAAAAATTTTTTTTTTGTAAGTTCCTTAGTTTGGCAGTACTTATGTATATATGAGTCAATGATGTCGATTATATACAGTTTCATGAATTTCCGTAATGTTTTCTGGTGCTACCGCCTCTTCCTAAAGGGAGTGTAAACATTTTCTGTATATACGGGTTTTTTCCAAACGGAAACAATGACTTGTCAAAACAAGAATTAAACTTTTTCCACTGCAAATAAAAATGGTAGAGAAAGGATTACTTCGAACCCAATAACTCTGCTTAGTGATTCCACTTTGGGATCTATAATAATTGATGAACTTTAGTCAGACGAAACTGCAGCATTTTAGAATAAATAAGTCGACAATTTATAGTATATGGAGTGAAAAATCGAAAAGTAGACTTCTACTTAAAAAGAAAGTAAATTAGCGTGGACACTTCATTGGTTTACAGCTACTAATCTATCATAAAATCTGATCCAATGGTCTGTGGCTATTAAAAAACGCACACAAAAAATTTGGTGGGTTTGAAAAAATAGAAATTTTGTTGATCTTAAAAGATGTTCGAATAAAAATCCTGTTTCGAATTAGTACCGATTTAATAGCAATTTTAGTTTCGGTTTGAAACCTCCGCTTTACTTTATTACTTCAACAATTTGTAATTGATTCCATAAAATAGTGTTTACTTTTTCTTTCCCTTTTTGTACAATTCCGTCGAAGTTGGTATATCTTCAACGAAGAAATTCGCCGGTATCAAATGGAAGACCTTTTGCAATATTTCCAACATGGTTGTTTCCACAGTTTCTGTTATGAGCGGGCGCAGCGCTTCGAAGAATTCACGCCAGTTTTCATTGAAGAAAAGATTAGTGCTACGTTCCACTTCTTTGCTATTACCATTGAATATATTTTCAAAATTCGTTTTTACACCGCCTGGGTTCAAATCCATGCGCAGCTTAGTGATATTGTAGAAGGTGAAACCGCCTTTCTCATAGAGTCGAGTTTTGGTGCGCATGAGTAAGTTCAGGTTTTCTAAGGAAGTAATAAAGTAATTATAGAAACATTTACAGACCTTAAACAAAAAAAAATATATATTTCACCAATTTCAATGAACATATGTCCGGCTCCGTTCAATGGTATCAAAAGTATTTTTCCAGACATCTTGTATTGACCCTCCAAACGTAGTTTGGGTATAAAAACTTTAGTCTCCCAGCTGTAGTCCTTCTTGCTGACCCTGAAAAAAGTTGATTAAAAATTTCAGGAAAAGTAATTAAATAGAATTCGAAATGATAATTGTAACGGTAAATTGTTACAGTATTTGAAGGCGTCGCATCCAGTATTTAGTCTAAAAAACTAAAAGTTTGCAGAAATTACGATTTATTTCTCAACAATACAAAGACAAGTTCGTAGCTCCGACCGATTTGTGCGTAGTGATTGGCGGATACGTACATACTCATAACAGTATGTATTATCATGGTAGAAAAGGCATTTTTCCCCACAAATTGTTTATTTTGTCACAAATTCGGCGTAGATCTGTTGAATAATTTGACATTTTAGAGTGACCCTGCGACGTTTTAGGCTAGAGCTCTAGGTAGCCGATGTAGATTCCACCTTGTGAATCTCAGAAGATAGTGGTATGACAGTCCACGTCCTCTTTAGAACAGGTTACACTGTTTCGTTGGCTTTCTAGACTGCGCCTCCACAGCCAGTTGAATAAAATAGGGATCCAATTCGTCTGAAGTTTTGACAGTAGCTCGTCTACGAGAATAATTGTAATTTTCTTTTGCAAATAACCGCTATAAAGCATTGATGTTGTGTTCTACGCCTTCGTAATTGTTATAATAATCAAATACCTCTTCTGAAGTTCTTAACTTACTTGCTTTCCTTAATAATCATACTCGACAGTCCAGTTGCCACCATTTCAGTGAGATTGGCATGCAGTTGCACAGCACCTTGATTATCCTGTGCGAACTGTATTTCCTTGACCTTTAACGGGTCAAATGTACCAATTACTTCCTCAACCTCCGGAATACCTTCAATATTTAAGATTTATCTTTTTATAGCATAAACTTAGATGGGATCATTAACTTAGATTTCAGTTAAATGCAAAATGAGTACCTTTGCCCAGTTGGGTCATTAGCTTTTGTATACTGGAAGTGGAACATTTCACGAATTCGGGGTCATTGATTCGACACGTTTGCATGTAAGAGGCTGTAAATGGAGACAAATGTTACTTTAACTATTGGAAGTATATATATATAGACTACATTTATTAGAGTGGGCCGATTTTTTATATATAAACGCGTATGTGCTACGGATCATTCTTACCAATGGGTCTAAGCAATATATTTCATATACTATATCTGCCATACAAACGACTAATAAAAAAAATTAAAAAGCATTGCCTTCTGATTTAATTTTCGTTGTTATTGTTAAATATGTAACAGATAACAGTTCCGCAAAATCATGTGCTCTTAGCCTTTTACGAGTAATTAAATCTGTTATATAGGAGATATGTGATATATAGTAAGTGATCTATAGAGTGCTGAAATGCATCTATTTCGTAAATTTCGTTTGGATATCTCAAAAACTGATGAAGATTTTTTTTATAATTCCAAAAACCTAAACTTGGTCTTCGCTGGCTGGAAACCGGTTTTAGACTCATAGTTTCTTGGGCGAAGTTGCTGAGAATGATCCGTAGAGCATTTCCCACATAGGCGACTTTTCCGTTTTTTTGGCTCCCTGTAAGTCGACCCACTCTAGTATCTCTATACTATGTCTATATTATTCATCTAGCAGACATCTTAATTATACTCATGCGATGTTTTTATTCATAAAACTAATGTCATAAAAATAAAATTACTAGAATAATTGAAATCTTTCTCTGTATGAGTGAGTAGTTAGCTCTGAACTAATTTAAATGGAAATATATGTAAATAATTCCCATTTCAAGTACATAACATCGGGTTAGTATTCCCAATACTAAGGTAATATTTCAAGTAATAATTTCTGACAAATACATTATTTTTATTTTAACAACAATTTTAGGAGTAAGGTACGACATCGCCTTAGTTTCTTCATTAAATAAGAAATAATGGTCATATCAATCGCGCCGTTAGTTCTGCTTTTTCCAGACTGGATAAGGAAGCGAAGCTAATGGATCTGTTAGTAAACGAGACAAGACGAAATATCTTCTAACATCAAACAACACTCTCGACTTGGCTCCCACGTCCATGTTGACAGTCATAACTTCGAAGTCGTAAATAATTTCGTCTATCTTGGAACCAGCATTAGCACCAACAACAACGTCAGCTTCGAAATCCAACGCAGCATAACTCTTGCCAACAGGTGCCACTTCGAACTTAGTAGGCAATTGAGAAGTAAAGTCCTCTCTCGACGAACAAAGACCAAATTCTACAAGTCACTCATTATTCTCGTCCTATATAGTGTAGAGGCATGGACAACATCAGGTTCGGTGGAAGATTTATGGTCGTTTGCGCATTATCAACGGTGAGCTGTACAAGCGACGATGATACTCGGCGTTTATTGCACTTATCCGCTTGAATTTCTAACTGTTGCTTCACAGTTACATTGTCAGGCAAACTTTTGTAATTTTTTTTATTATTGCATATTTTTTTCAAAACAATTTGATCCCTACTACTTTTTTGCTAAAAAATTGGATCATTTGTTTACAAGTCAAAATTGAGTTTCAGCTAAAAGCATTCGTACTTTACTACAAATCATATATATTAAGATATCGTTTTCTTTATTTTAACTCGGATAGCACGAGTTCTTAGAAGAATCGTCGCACGCAGAGGTTCTTTTGAAAAACTGAATCCGAAGTTCGGCTTAGTAGCCGCCTTTTGTAACAAAATGTGAATACAAAATTGCCTTTCTCTCAAATCCTTGCTTAATAAAGTCATAAGGAGCGAAATTCCATTTTCTTTTTTCTTTACTTCCAAAATAAATTGTCCAAGTTAGTTTTTTTTGCCGTCACTAGACTGATCCAACCTCTTAATATGTTCAACTGATATTCCAATGTAAGTAGCCATAAATACACTGTCGAGCATTTAATAAAGCATTTTATGATTCTTGAAACACACTCTTGTTTAAAAGCACTTTTGATGTAAATATAATTTTTAATAGTTTGTCCTGAATTTTTGAACTGTTTTAAGTAATCAAAGATTTGTTGAAAGCTTTTTTTCACCACTTTTCACCTAACACTTTATACTGACATTCCTCACAAATTTATTTCGATCTTTCATTGTTTAAAATCCCAAATTATTCAACATCCATTTTCCTTTCTCAACGGTGATTCTTTCCGCACTTCTACTCCTGCACTTACGTTTTTCCGTGTAAAACTCTACGCAATGTGCAACACTCACGCAGGCAAACACAATTAAAAGTCCTTTCATCGCAGCCAATGTGCGTGAGTTTGCACTATTATATTGCATTGTTGCTAACTTTGCCACTGTATTTGTTGTTGCTTTCTTTTAAATTAGAAACGTTTTTGTAACGAGAAGTTGAACACGACTGTGGCTAATCTCGAAACGCTGTAGCACTTTTATAAACTCAATAATAACAATTTATTAACTTAACTGCTTTGTTATTACTCGCACTTACGTACTTAGTCACTTGCATACTTGTCAAGCCACTTATATGCTTAGTTAGCCGGCCGGCTGTGCGGGGTTGCTGGCGTGCAAAGGTTAACAACAACTATTGTCTCGGCAACAACATATCAATATGTATGCATGTGTGTATGTATCATTTGTAGTATATTATATTACACATTCTCTGCTACTTACAAACATTTAATGAATTACACATATGATTGTAAAATAGCGACTTTATTTGCTATAAACTTACAAGTCGATTCTACAAAGATTTCATCTCATTTTCTATTCTCATTTTATAATAACTATGCATTTTAATGTGAAATCAATTGCAATTACGAGTATTGACTTGGTATTGACTTGTGGGATGGTTGTAGATATTCAATACACAAATATATACACAGATAAACATTGTGACAAAAACGTTCCCGGAAATTGTAAATGAAACGCAAAATATTTAATTATTCATCAATATTTATTTTGTCGCCTTCAAAGTAATCCCCACCAGATGTAATACATTCATGCCAACGATTTTTCCAGTTCTCGAAACACTTTTCAAATGCACTTTTTGGGATGGCCTTTAGATCCTTCAGCGAATTTTATTATTTATCTCTTCGATCGACTGAAAAGGGGTTCCAAAGAGCGGCAATTCTAGTTTTGAGAACAAGAAAACATCACACGAAGCCAAATCTGGTGGTCTACGGTGGCTGTTCGATGGTACTAATTTTTAGCTTTAAATTCGGTCACAATCGTGGCTCGATGCGATGGTGCTCCATCATCGTTTAAAATCCATGAATTGTTCTTCCACAATTCCAGCCGTTTTCGAAAAAAAATGCATGATGCACCAAACCACGCATATCGAAGAAACAATGATCAATACCTTGTTTTTTGAGCGAATTTGACGTGTTTTTATACCCTGCACAGGGTATATTAAGTTTGTCACGAAGTTTGTAACACCCAGAAGGAAGCGTCGGAGACCCTATATAGTATATATGAATATAAATATAAAGTATGTTGAGCTGAGTCGATTAAGCCATGTCCGTCCGTCTGTCTGTCCGTCCGTCCGTCTGTAATATGCGAATAAATTGTTCAGATCGGCTTACTATAGCATATGGCTGCCATACAAACTGTATTGTATGGAAAACTTTTGCATTTGGCAATGTATCTTCACAAAAGTTGGCACAGGTTATTTTCTGGGGCAACAATGTAATCTCCGAAAAAATTGTTCAGATTAGTTAACTATAGCATGTAGCTTCCATATAAACTGAGCACATAGATACTAAAAGAAATGCACCTGTGAAGGGTATATTAGCTTCGGTGCAGCCGAAGTTAACGTTTTTTCTTGTTTTTTTTTTTTGGTTTCAGCTCGTTTCTTCCCTCTATTCCGATGATTCTTGACTTGTTTGCGTCTCAAACTCATAAACCCATGTCTCCTCGGCAGTTATAATACTCTCCATGAATTTGGATCGGAATTCGCATGATCAAGCATGTTCAAAGAGACCTGTTTACGGTACCCTTTTGGAACAAAATTAAGCTTTATCGGGACGAGTCGGGCAAGACTGCGTTTCATACGCAAAATATCCACCAAAATCATTCTAACGGATTCGCGAGATGTGTCGAGCTTTAACTTTTTTAATTTTTGTTCATTAGTTGAAGAGATCGAAGGTCGTCCAGAACGAGGCATGTCTTCAACGACCTCTCGACCGTCTTTGAAGGCTTTGTACTACTCGTAGGCTCGTGTTTTTGATGAAACTGAATCACCTTAAGCCTTTTCCAACATTCGTAACGATCGCGCACACGAAATTCGGTTAGAAATACATAACTTGAAACAAATTATTTGTTTGATATTTTTGTCCATTGTAAAAATCGCGACGAACTACTGTGGTGTACCGACTTAAGTAGCTGCTGTAAACAAACCGACAGATTGCGGTCATATTTGGCATGGCAATTAAGGATAGCCCTACCAACTTAGCAAAATACATTTAATTATAATTTCCCGGTGCTTTTTATCACAATGTAAGTAGATCTATAAATTGTTGGAAATTGTTGGTATATATCCACAGATCTTTATATAATGTATTACGTACTTAATAGCGGAAACTCTGTATAAGGCTTGTTGTATAAGTAATGGATATATATACATATGTATTTATTGTCCCTCATTTTTTATTGCTTTACTTTTACTTTTTTGCGCTTTTATTATGTATTTATCTGGATAACTTGTTTCATAATATTATATTATATATGTATTACTTTTTTCAACCTAGCGGTAATTTGTATTTGTCACAAAAAATACATGCACATTTACATAAGCACATATTTATACCCTGAACAGGATATCATAGAAAATCGCTTAATAGTTTTTAAAAATGTACATCAATAAGATTTATATACTTTTGCATGCGTTTGAACCAATTTTCGAAGCACTTTTGCACTTCTGATTGAGGTATCTTCAAAACATGCATTCTGAACCCATCAACTGCCTCTTCAGGTGTTGAACAACGTTGACCTACTCGTATTAGTGGGTTTTTTACGAACGGGAATATCAAGAAGTCATTCGGTGCCAAGTCAGGACTATGCAGAGACTGACCCATCAAATTGACGTTTTCAGTGCTCAAAATTACAGTTGTTTCAGGCGATGTGTGAGAGCTAGCATTGTGAAGACTGATCTATCTTCGTCGGTTGGTTTTCCTGATTTATTGAAATACAACTGGCAAACAAATGGTTGTATACCACTCAGAATTTACTGTTCTGTGTTGTTTCAGTGGTATGGTTGCAACATGTCGAGTTTTTCAAAAAAAAAACTGGCAACCATTCGATTGGAAGTACTTGGCTCCTTTAATCTTTACTTTCTGTTGCATACGTGTAAATCCACGTTTTATCATATCTCACGATTTCCAAGATCTGTTTCGAAGCACAGCTATCGTATTTTTCGACACGATTGACAATTTTTGTGGAATCCAACGTGAACTAATTTTTTTACAGTCAAATGTCCATGCAATATTGAATGCATGATGGTCCCACTAATGCCTATATTTGCGTCTATCTCGCAATGGGTTACATGACGATCTGGCAATATTAGTTTGTGCACAGCATCAATAGTTTCCGGCACAACTACTGAATTTGGACGTATTAAGTTTTCTACGAAGTTTGTAGCACCCAGAGAGAAATCCCGGAGATCGTATACAGACAATGTTCAATCTCCAATAGCTATTTAGCTGCCAATACAAACTCACCGATCGAAATCAAGATAAATGCCGTTCTGCACTATCCTGCTGGAACTATTTAGCAGTTGTATAATTCATATTAACAAGAATAATTTGATTGTAGCGCTCACGATTGGCGGTAAAACTTTAACTTTAACTTGATTTTTTTTAAACGGTGTAGGATATTTTAGGCGTCTGAAAAAGTCTAAGTATATAAGCTCTTCACTAATAAAATCAACACTCACATGTCGAGGGTGTAAAAGTTTGCTTTAATTGCTTTTATGAAATTAATTTCATTAAATGAAATACAATTTTTTTTATAAATAATTAAATTTGATATATTTTACAGATAACAAAACACGATTTTTGTAATTTATTACAATTGCTTTATTACTTGCACTGAATTGGAATGAGTCATTAAATAAATACTTTTTAGTACTTTGTACATAGATTGAGAATATTATGATATTTCAGTTCTATATGTGTTAGAATTACAAAATATGGCAGTTAAAAGCTTTCTTAATAAAGGGAACAAATATTATGATTTTAATATCCCTACAAACTGCATTGAACTTTTTGCTCCACTTTTTTTAATAATAAACTAATGAGCAATTTGTTTTGCTTATTGTATAAAACAAAATAATTATTGGTACTCTGCGCTATATTGCAGAGAGTGTGAATACTGTATAAGATGATTTGGTTTTTAAAGCTTAAGCCTTTCTTTCCATTTACTTTCAGCGACAAGAGCTTCAGTGTTCACATGGTCAGAAACTCTTTCCATATGAGACTTTGCACACAAGTATTTGTTGATTGAGGCGGCAACTGAGTCAATTCCGAGATCGCGTTCAAGATCATGACTGCGAACATATGTACCAAGGCGCATTGACGGCGCATTTTAAAATTTTGTTTTGGGATCGTTGCATTTGTACAACAATGCTAGGGCTAGAGCAGTCTCTAAGTTATATCGCATAAGTCCAAACTGGTCTGAACACCTGCTTGTAGACAAGAATTTTGTTTTATGTGGATGGGGACAGAGTTTTTACCCAATAGCCAATACATGCTTCTGAGTTTTACTTCTAATTATTATTTTTTCTTTTTGACATGCGCACTTCATCTAAGTCTTGTGTCCAGGGTCATGCTTAGGTATGCCTTATTGTAATATAGTATTTCCATACCGTTTAAGTGCAAATGCATATATCTAGTATTGTTGTATGTGAAATCAATATGTACTGATTTAGTCTCGTTTAATTTTATTCATCATTTAGCTGTCCATTTAAATGTTTTGTTTAAATGTTCCTGCAATCTTGCAATTGATGCAGTTTATGTTTTATCGACAGACGGAACCGCAGTTTCATCTGCAAATGTTGCAGTAATAGAATTGTCATCGTGTGGTAGAACGCATGTAAAGAGTAGGTAAAAGATGGGTCCTAACACACTATCCTGAGGAACATCAGCACCACTTTTAACAGGTTTTTACATTAACTTACAATAATAGCAAGTAATGAAGAGCTAAGTTCGGATGAAACCGAACATTTCACACTCTTGCAACTTGTAAGGAGCAAGCCCGGGGTCCTTCAGGTTTAAAGGTTTATAAGTTATATGAGGTCTAGAGAAAGTTTTCACCCGATTTTTGGCAACATATGCGATAAGAAATCAACTGGAAGTTCGAACGTATTTTTTACATACAGGCATACTATAATTAGAAAAGGTTTCCCTACAAATTTCTGTAATACATTGTGCCAAAAGTGGAATTATAATTTAAGTACTCCGGGGAAATGATATTTCAAAAAAACGTATCTTGCTAAGTAGGCTGCACTGTCCTTAATTTCTGTGGCAAATATAAGGGCGATCTGTGAACTAGTTTGTTTACAGCAGCTGCTTAAGTCACAACAGTAATGGATAAAAATATCGAAAATTAAAAAAGGCTTACGATGATTCAGTTTTTATCAAAAATACAAGCCTGCGAGTGTTTCAAAGACTTCAAAAACGTTCGAGAGATCGTTGAGGACATGTCTCGTTTTGAACTACCTCCCACCTCTTCAACTGATAAAAATATTAAATAAGTGAAGAATATGATGTTTGAAAATCGTCAGGTAAGTATTAGGGAGATGCCAAGAGAGCTCTACATCTCCCGCGAGTCCGTCCGAATGATTTTAGTGGATATTTTAGGTATGAAACGCGTTCTTGCGCGCCTGATAAAGTTGAATTTTATTCAAAATGAGTGCCGTAAACAGGTCTCTTTGGGCTCTACTTATTCAGTTACAGTAAAAGATTAATTAAATGAAAATATGCTTTACTTTCTGTAACTCAACAATATATTATTCACACATAATTATAATTTGTTCGCTACTAATTTGATTCCTAATACCGTGATAATAATATTCTCATTGTTTACGTCAATAACTTGTACATAATTACACACTAACTTGGTTATGGTCATGGTTACATAGCATTTTGTATCCGTGGTCCCCCTCCTTGCAAACAACATTCGCACCGCCATTACAACAACGAGCAGATCGTGGAAACCAGAACCACATTTTTAACTACAAACAAATCAAAACGTGCGAGTAACTTCGTTTAGTATTAATGTCAATGTCGACCGACTGCTGGCTTATGCAAAAGTAAGTTTTGAATGAAGTTACGTATGTATGGAATATATTACATTACAGTGTGGAACTACATGAAAGAAAATACACGGTGCCTCCATAACAGTTTCAAGTGATTATTTAATACTTGTACGAGGGCCACCATAGATATTACAGTATATCCAAGACTATACATTCACTTAATTTTGACATGATACCCCACATCTTAACCGATATATAGGGTTTAAATGAAGCCATAAATTTCACGTTAGGTATCTGGGGCCTTAAAAGGTTATAGTATCATTATAGTTGCAAGTTTTGTCCCGAAATTTAGTAACGAAGCCCAGGCATCCATATTCACCAGGCAAGGCCCGGTCCGTTTTTTCCTATTTTCAGAAACAAAGGGCACCTTAAAGAGGCGTTAAGGACTATCCCTAAAAACGAGTTAGAGTAGTTTTTCGTCCAATGGAATATATACATATGAATAAATACAATATTTTTTTAAGAAACGAAAATTCACGTTATTTGTTGAAGACAGTTTGTATTCATTGGTGCTTGTTTTGTACCTGTATACTGTAAAGAGAAGAAATCAGATAGAATTTAAGATTGTGTTATACAAGAATTTGGCGTGGATTTGGTGCAATTTTTTCTTTTTTACACAGTAATATAGGTTAAGTACCAAATTGAAGCTGCAGGGAAATTGGCTTGAAGATTGGGAGCGTTAGATGAATTTTTCACGCTCTCGCCAGCGGAGTCCTCAACATCTACACCTTCGGGACAAAAATGGCGGATGGAGTGGGTAGAGCTACATACAATTGACCCCTCAAGCTGCCGGAATACTGTAGTATACTCTATGAAGAACTCTTTGCGGTCAGAAAAGCTGTTGAAATAACTGATATAGAGAATATCAATATACACGTCGATAACCAAGCGGCAATTAGAGTAGTGATAACACATCGCATTGCTTAACAAAATGTCTTCAGAAGAAGAGAAGCGGAAGCAGTAGATATGATGGTTCCAACAAGCGGCTGCATATATACTGGGCTCCGGGCCATAAGGGCGTTCCGGGAATCGAAATAGCTGATGGAATTACTAAAGGTGCTTGAATTCTCAACTAGTTCAGATATTAAGTAAATCATTCAAAACGAAATACAATGAAATTTCAGAAAGGGTGACAGACGGTTCAGGGTGTGATGGAATACCACAAGATTTTGCCTGGTCGCCCAGATTATGTGAAAGAGTCTGGAAGTTCGGTTTAGTTTCTTATTCTTATTACCTCTTAACAATTCTTTTCTTTTTTCATTTTCATAATAATTACAAAGACATCAAATCTCTATTCATTACTTATCCTTCGACTACTTATTGTTATATGCACTGTATATGTAATTAGTGTTACTATATAATAGACTACACTATATTAAAACAAAGTTCACATAACAAGTTTCAACATTTATTTAATTACCACAATAATTATTTATTTTTTGCGCTTTTCTTCGTTCCATACAATTGCTCAGAGGTGGGTATGTCTTCAACGAAGAAGTTTGCCGGTATTAATTCGAATACTTTATGCATTATGTCGTAGAGTATGGTCTCCACAGTTTCAATGATAATCGGTTTGAGTGCTTCGTAGAAATCGCGCCAGTTTTCATTGAAGAATTCATTTGTGCTGCGTTCCACTTCTTTGCTTTGGCCATTGAATATGTTTTCGAAATTGGTGCGCACGCGCGTCATGTTCAAGTCTACACGAACTGCAGTGACATTGTCAAAGGTGAAACCTCCCTTTTCATAAAGCCGAGTCTGCGTATAAAGTTTGATATCGAGGTTTTCTGCGGGGGTGTAAATTGAAAAAAAAAATTTATATAATTAGGAAATTAAAATAATAACGGTCTGCAAATGCAGAAAATAAGTACAAAAATACATATATTTTTCTTTAAATTGTTTGAGTGACTCAAGGATATGAAAACATAAAACAATCAACTTTCTTCAATGTGAAGAAGTCTTACCTTAATTTTTGTAGAAGGTCATTTTAGGAAGGGCTCTTTATTTCCAAATATGTTATTGGTATGTGGAGTAAAGTAACTCGGATGTTATATGTTTATTTTATGGGAACTAGTTTAGGCTTTTGCCTAATTGTAAAAATTTGGTTTAGGCTTTTGCCCATTGTATCCATTTTAAGTACAAAGATTCTACAATTCGATTCATCCCATTTTTGACACACCGACAAACAATTAAGAAGAAAGAGTTCTCTCTGCATTTCAATTATGTATCTCGCACATTGGCCGATAGGTCAAAAGTCAACTATAGATACTGGGATCCACATATTCGGTACCTAGGCGCTTGAACAGTTTCTGTTGAATTTGAACATTTTTTTGTTCTAAGGTGGCATACCCTAAAACACTGGAAAGGGGAAGAATGAGATGAAATTGTTGTGTTATATATGAACTAGTCGTGGTTGCAGACTCATTTCATCCATTTTTTCAGTTTTTACCCCGGTTCCTATTGAGCCTTCTTATACCATCTCGAGTATAAAGTTCGATGTCTCTGGCGTTAGTTATTGATTTATTGCACTTTTATTAGATTAATTAACTACTTAGTTTAGGCGATTTATAGGTTTTTCTTTAATGGCGGTTTAGGGGCGTAGCAGTGGTTCGATTATGCCTAACACGAAATCCGCCTTTTTTCTACCAAGGAGGATGTGTGTCAAGTTTTATCCAGATATCTCCATTTTTACTCAAGTTGCAGCTTACACGGACGGACTGACGGACAGACAGACAGTAATCTAGTAATCCATATCTAACTTGATTAGTTTTAGGTAATACGTTCAACCGTTAGGTGAACAAAACTATTATACTCTGTAGCAATATGTTGCAAGAGTATATAAAGAAATGTGTGTTTTCGTTTATTACTTGAGATAGATTATGAAGAATAGTAAAACTGATGTAAAATGTACGAAACTCTTAATGAGGTATCCGCATACTCTCTTGTACGAACTTTATTCGATAACTTTATTGCTGCTTTTACATGCCTTCTGTAATTGAAAGAAGAGCAGCGCGCGAAAATTGGCGAGCAATGTGATGTTAATAGATAACGTTTTAGGTGAATTTTATCCCTAGGACCTATATACCCATATATTGAGTTCCGCCTCCCCATCTGTCTTTAAACCTGATGTAGTCGGTGTATAATTGTAAATCAATATGTTTGATGTTTTACTGAAAGTAAATGGATAATTTTCCTTAAAAAATTTTGGTTTAACGCTAAATATGAATCAACGTAGACTTTGGTCTAAGCCCCATATCCTATTATAAAAAAATATTCTCATTTTTCTGGTAAACTTTTCTTATTTATTTACATCCCAGCAAAATGTTGCTACATGGTATAAATGCAATCGTGCAATCGATAACTTGAATAAAGCTTAAGATATTTCGATGAAACTTGGTACACGTGTTCCATAGTGCCATAAAGTGCTATATTTAAACTTCAAGTTAAGATACAAAATTGTATTTTGGTACAGTAAATCATAGAGCATAAATTAATTTTTTTAAAGTTGGTGGTGTACCGACCTCTAATGAGCTTAATGTACGTATCTCAGAATTTACTAAAGCTATGTCTACCAACATTCTATGTGACACAAAACGTTTTAGTTAAAATCCCATATCTCAGTAACTGCTCGACTAATTTCCACTTTCCATGGCTAATGCTTTCCTCTTATTTATATATCTTCTTATATATATTGTACGATAATAATAAAATAAATATCAAACATCCACATACCAATTTCGATGAACATTTTGCCAGAACCTCTTAGCGGTATCAACAAAATTCGTCCTTCCATTTTATAATTGGCGTCCATTCGCATTTTCGGCAGAAAAATTTTCGTAATCCAACTGTAGTCCTTCTTACTGACTCTATAAAGAGAAACATTTGATGTACAAGGCGCATTCCAAAGTAAACAGGACTTAAAAAAAAAAACAGAACAAATGGTTTTCTCGGCAAAATCAATTTATTTTATTCAAAATAGTCTCCTTCTGATTCAATAGTGTTTTAGCTCGTTGGCCGGTATGGCCACCAGTATGCCGGTGCAAGCCTTTTGAATGGCCTCTACGTCTGCATAACGCTTTCCTTTCATGGGCAAATTCATTTCTCCAATAAGGAAGAAGTCGCATGGTGTCATATCAGGTGAATACGGGGAGTGATTAATGGTTAAGATATGATTTTTGGTCAAATAATCGTCCTTCGAATGTTGGAGTTTTAGCAATTTTTGGTTGTCAGTCAATTTGTGCGGAACAAACCGTCCACACACCTTTCGTAAGCCCAAATGTTCGGCCAAAATGCGATTAATCGATGTTTTAGAGATGCTCAATTCCATTTCCATGAATGGCAATGATGATTTCAGCTGATTTTTGATGAGTTCACGCACAGTTTCGATGGAGTTTCCGGTGATCACGGATTTTGATTGGCCCACATGTTGATAGTCATTTATGCCCTCACGATCACTTTGAAAAGGTTGAAACCACTCGCGCACTTTGCTACAGGATAGGCGATCATCGCCATAAACTTGTTTCATCAATTGAAACGTTTCGGTATAAGTTTTACCAATTTAAAACAAAATTTAATGTTGGCTCTTTGTTCCAAGCTCATTTTCGCACCGATAACAGAAAATACTGACACTTAAAACGCAATAACTTCACTTCCAATCGATGAAATGTCATGATATTCTCACTGGATAATCGATAAAGATTGTTTCCTGTTTACTTTGTAACACACCTTGTACAGTTTTAGATGTAAATAATAACGGATATGAAGTTTAAAAGCTTTTTTCCGTTCATAGCAATGTTTATTAGTGATTATTCACAAAGGCTTCACAAAGGACTACATATAACAGTCCAGATGCGATCTTTGATCAGCCATCTAACCTGATCTAACCTATTAATATGGGCAATCCATAATTTTTAAGTGGCGTTTCGGCCATTTTTAATATGTAATCTGTATTTTTTTCATTGCATTCATTTTTAAAATTTCATCATGTAAAGATATACAAAGAACAACGTATACAAATTAATCAATTTTATTATCAAAATAATCGTTCTCCAATTGTAAGTTTTTTAGCGCTTTTGCTATCCTATTGGCTTAATAACCATCCACCGGTGCTTGCCATTCGTTGAATTGTTTTTCTATACATAATTTTCAAGTTCAATATAAAGAACCGTTCAATGTAATGAAAATATTTCTGCCGTTCAGGCAAGTGTTGAAGACCGCAATTTGTTGATTCCAGGATGTCCCCAGGAAAGTGAGACTGACTCAGAATACAACCTAGCAGATTTTGAGAAAGTATCTAAGCTAGCACCCGGATAAATTTGTTCGCACTCAAGAACTGAAGCCATTGAACCAATGTAAACGTCGTGAATTTGCCTTGAAACAACTTGAAAATGATAACGATTTTTTTAAGAAAATTATCTTCTCCGATGAGGCTCGCTTACTTCTGAAAGGTGTGGTAAATAAACAAAACTGTCGAGAAAATCCACAAATGATTCATGAACAACCATTACATTCACCTAAATTGACAGTTTGGTGGGGTTTTTGGTCTGGTAGAATCATCGGTTGTACTTCTTTCGAAATAAAGCTGGTGACACCGTTTCTGTCAATGTAAGGCGATATAGATAGATGAAAACCAACTTTTTATCGTCAAATTGGAAGAAGTTGATATTGAAAAAATCCGGTTTCAACAAGGCCTACATGCCACACAGCACGTGCAACCAGCGAATTATTACGAGAAAAGTTTGGAGACTGGATTATTTAAAAAAATTGTGCCATTGATTGGCCTCCCAGAAGTTGTAATTTAACATAATGAGATAACTTCTTGTGGGATTATTTGAAATCATCAATCTTTAGCAATAAACCAGACTTTCTTCAAGCTTTAGAAGTCAATATGACATACGACTTGTTTTAGTGAAAAAAGTACCCGTAAATTGGGTTTATCGAATTCGTTCCTGCAAAGAAAGTCGTGGAGGACATTTGAATGATGTTACATTCAGACTTAATTGTATCGTTGCTACTTCACATGCAATACAAAACATTTGAGTCTCTTTAACAATTAGGTTGTTTTGCTTTTTTTTTATGAAACCATGCGACAGTATTTGTTAGCACTTTCTTATGCCAATCGAAGCTTGTCGGTTGAGAACATGACAGCATTCTGAAAACTAACAAAACTTGAACGTGTGCTTGTTACTCTCAATTAGGATAAGAATTCCATGTGTAGAGCTACGATGGTTCGATTATATCAAAAAATTGTCCCCAAACACATGTTTTAAGCTTTTGATAAAGCAGCGTCAAATCTGACGTGTCTAAGATCAGCTGTATTAATATCATGACCCCTACTTCCACCATAATCCGTATTTAGTTGACTACTGTGTAGAGAATAGCAGTTCTAACTATTTTCGCCCTGTAAATATGTATAGGGTTACAACGAACCTGCTTTCCTTAATGATTGTCTTCGAGAAGCCTTTCACTATGACGTCACTTAAATTGGCGCGCACTCTGGCTACATCATTGCTGTCTTGTTTGAAATATATGTCATGCACGCGCATAGGATCGAATGGACCGAACTCCTCCACAACCTCAGGTATACCTGAGAGAGAAAAAAAACTGTGGTTCCTAAAAAATATACTATCTCTCACAAACACTCACCAATAACAAGCTGATCAATCAGTTTCTGTACTGTATTTGTAGAGCATTTTGTAAAACCAGGCTCATTTATTTTACACGATGGCAGGAAAGCCGCTTTAATCATTAAAAGAACAAAACTTATAATAAACTGAATAAATATAGACAAATAAAAAGGCATTCATATTTATGCATATATACATTTTTTTGTAGAATATTTGTTCTTTGCCACTTACGTTTTTCTGCGTAGAACTCAACACTTGTAACCTCATTCACACCGTTCACCACAATTAAGCCGCAAATTAATGCGATTTTGCACAAACTTGAAACTTGTTTGACAGTTTGCCACATTTTGTAAGACAACGTTGGAAATTTAGAAAAATTTACCGGTTAATAATCAGAGAACCAACCGCGCGTTAAGACGGCCTATAGGTAAATGAGCGCGCAGCTTTGATTGACTGCTGTTTTAAAGCGTTTTGTAAACTTGAGCTTGACGTAGAATATAAAATATATATTCTATTTATCATTTAGAAGTTGCAATCATTGACTAGAATCAAGCGTTTGCATAAATTATAAAGAATTTCTTCAATTTAAAAGTGCTCATTAAAGTTATATTTAGAGGGCGCTGGTTTGAACTGTTGCTTTCTGCGTTGAACTTTTGTTCCACATTGCTATAAATAGCCTTCATAAATACGCCCACCAGAGGGCAGCTATTTTTAATGTTATAATTGTTTAAGTAATTCTTATACTTTTGCATCTTCACCTGTAAAATTTTCGCTAAGTTACTCATACGCTACGCCGACCTGTTTAGCCGCCAACTACTAAAGGCTAAATAGCCTTAATCGTGAATTTCATTAATATAAATGGTTTAACTTAGCATAACTTTTAATTACACAATATTAAAGAGAAACTGATAACACATTGTGCAGATTTTCTATAAAAATATATTTGGATCCAAGGGCAGTATTTGTTGAAAGAATAAAGCAATATATTAAAAAAAAGTAATTAAATTGCTTATAATATAAATTTGTACGATTTGTGAATATTTCGTATTTCAAGTTTTTTAATTAATACTCATATTCACTATAAATTAAGAACAATTAGTCAAATGTATGGTAAATTTTAGCTATCTTGAAAGCTATGAGCAAGCCCATACAATGCGGGTAGTAATAAATACACATTAATTTTAATATCTACACTTTTATATACATATGTACGTATATATGTATGTGTGAACTAGTCAGTATTTGATATTTCATCTTGAGAGCTTTGCGTTTACTGAGCTTTGTTTCGACTGCAGTCTTTCAAGTGTAGCATACTTTTAGGCACAACTCCAGTAGCATTTAAGTGTCATGTGATATATTTGAGCAAATATTATATATTAACAAGTAAGGAAGCGCTAAGTTCGGATGCAATTATACAGTATCGTCAATACTACATACTATGAATATGCCATATACTAATCATTACATCGTCATTTAAGTATGTATATGTAGTAGAGGCACCTGGCTATTATTATATGGATGCAAGGTCAAGTTTATTTTCAATTTTATCAATTTTCGGGAAAAAGACACACTCTTATTAGTAAAATCAGCGTATAATCCTTGAGAGATGTATAATGAATAAAAAAACACATTCGCAAAAATATGTGTTTTAACGGATTATTCAAGTGAGGTACTCCTTTTTTAACAGATCACGCGTGAGTCATGTCAGGCTTTGTTTGGCATTTCATAATGGAAAGACTTACGCCTAAATAACGTTTAGAAATCTTTAAACTTTATTAAGAAAATTCGCGTTCTGTAAAGAATGTGCTTCGCGCGCTTCGCTTAACTTATGGTCAACACAACCGGCCTACTGAGCATGCTATTCGCAAAACCATCTTGAGAATCAGCATTCATTATTGGATATTATTCGACAAGAGTCCAGCACGCAGTGAAGAAAATTTAGCAACCTTAGCTGAGAGAGCACACAAAGACCGTGGAGAGTCCATTCGGCGCCGTTCGCAGCAACGCGGACTGACATATGAAACTGACTGACTGACATATGAAATTAAAAGCGAAAATACAACTTGGGCAAGAACTGAATCCGCCCGACCTTCCCAAGCGACATTTGTTCGCTCTATGGGCTCTTGAAAAGTTCCAAGAAGATTCGGCGTTTCCGAGCCAGATTTGGTTCACTGGTGAGGCTCATTTCTGGCTCAATGGGTATGCAAACAAACAAAGTTGCCGCATTTATGACAAAGATCAATTTGAAGAGATTCCAGAGCTGTCATTTTATTCAGAAAAATCAACGTTTTAGTGTGATTTGTGAACCAATGAAATTATCGGTCCATATTTATTCAAAAATGAAGCCGGTGAACTTCAGTGGTGACCGTTATCGCGCCATGGTAACCGACTATTTGATGCTTCAAATTGAGGCTCGTGATCTCGGCGACATTTGGTTTCAACAAGACGCCGGCACTTCCCACACATCCCATAAATCAAGAGGTCTGTTGAGAAAACTCTTCGGCGATAATTTCACGTTTTGGGCCGGTCGATTGGCTACCAAAATTGTGTGATATCCTACCGTTAGACTTTTTCCTGTGAGGATATGTAAAGTCTAAAGTGTATGCGGACAATCCCGCTCCGATTCAGGCTTTGGAGCAAAACATCATGCCAGTTACCAGTAGAAATACTCGATCGAGCCATTGGAAATTGAACTCAACGGATGGACCATTTGAGACGTAGCCGCAGCCATTTGAAAGAGACAATTTTTAGAAAAGAAGTGCCAAATAATGTTCTACCGAATGATAATAAATATTTCCCATTAAATTTGAAGTTTCTGTGCGTTTTCGTAAATCATATGGAAGCTCTAATGATCCCCTTTGTGGAACCCTGTATCTAACATACAACCGTTAGGTTTACAAAGATATAAACTACAAGAATAGGAATGGTATCGTTGGAGGGTCGCTCCAATCAGCGTACCATCTTGAGGAAACTATGTATGTTGAATAAAAAAAAAAAACAAATTTATGTTTTACTATAGTAGGTCGGGAACTTTTCAGTTAACCTATTATACTCGATAGAAACATGCTGCAAGAGTATAAATATACATATATACATATTCTGGAAAATAATCTATATGCATTTGCTTCGATACAGTGCTGAAGAGTATATGACGTCAAAGTTGAGAAGATATCGAGTGAACTAGAACTAATATAAGCAGCAATATCCTCATATAAAATGATAATTTCTTTGCTTAAGATCGGTATAAAGTATGAGTCAGATTTAAACCAAAACTATTGTATAATACATTTTACTTAAAACTGCAAAACTTGATTTTCGAGATGAGCAAGACGCGGTTTCTTATATAAATGCTCATAAGCAGCTGACTTCTATTTAGAATTGACGAGATGAATAAAGAGAGAACTATCGCAACTGTCGATTGCAATAAGAAGATATGTATGTACGTCATTTTAATTATTTTTTAAACACTTTTTTTAATGTTACGGGAAGTGTGAACGATTCAAGGTTTCTATTAGTATGCGTGTATGATGCATTCGGAAGTACGAATTATGCATTATCGTTTGTGCATGACTTGTCGTTTCATAAAAGCTGCTTCTTTTTTAGATTTTTTAATTAATTGACTGGTAAGACATATACTTGGAAGTGAAACTAAAAATAAAAACACGGTGCGGTTAGGTGAAAATGTAGAAACAAGATCTTAAAAACGAAGCAAGAAAGAATTGGCTTCTTAAAAAAACGACCTCGCTGACCGCTGAAGAATTATACACTGAAGGAAGGCGTATGGCGACCAAAGCGTGTTAGAAAAAGTAAAGAGAATCATTCAGAAAATACTAAAAAATTCTATGTGCAATCCCGCAAATTTTATAGAAAATAGCCGTTATGAATGGAAGTTATACGAAATGCGATCAAACACATGAAAAATTACAAGTCGCCTGAGGAGGATAATACGTAGGTTCCTGTTAAAATTTGATATTGGGCATCACTGAAACTGCAAACTGGAATCTCACGACTTTATAGTAAAGTTTGATATTTTTGATAGCAAGTATACTCAGAACGTTTTGACATACGAGCACAATTTGTGTTGCTTACAGTAACTTAAAATATTCTTTTCGACCAAAAATTAAATTTCGATTATTTTTACAACTTTCGACATAAATTATCTCAACAACTGTGCTGTGATGAACCTAATTAAATGCTTGGAGATGAAGCTCCATCAAAGATCAGTGATTGATGGTATGGTGAATTCAACCGAGGTCATAGATCATTCCAAGACAAGTTTCGTGAAGGTCGTGGGCAATAGTGTGACTAGCATACATTCAATATGCATTAACATTTGACTGTAAAAAAATGTGTCCACTTTGAATGCCACACAATTTGTCAATCGCTCAGGAAAATGCTCGTGTCGATTGGTCGGGAGAAATGTTAATTAAATGCAATAGCGGTGATTGGAAACACGTCTATAACATCGTGCCAGGTGATGAATCGTGCATTTCGCATATACATAGTCCAAAAGTAAATAGCAGTCGACGGTGTGGATGTGTCACGATGAGCTGAAACCAACAAAAATTGTTCCCGCACGCAGCACTTCCAAGCAAATGGTTGCCTGTTTTTTTGGAAAAACTGGACATGTCGCAACTATACTACAGAGTAGTAAGTTCTGAGTGGAATACATCTATTTGTTGCCGGTTGTCTTTCAAGAAATCAGGAAAACCGAAATCCGACGACTCTTCAGCACGACAATGCTAGCTTTCACACATCGAGTAAAACAATTGCATTTTTGAGCACTCAAAACATCAGTTTGATGAGCCATCCTTCGTATAGGCCTGACTTGGATCCATATGACTTCTTGTTGTTCCCATTCGTAAAAATAATAAACTCTGAGGTCAACGTTTTTCGACACATGAAGAGACAGTTGATGCGTTCAGAACGCATGTTTTGGAGATACCTCAATCAGAGTGGCACAAATGCTTCGAAAATGTATTCAATCGCATGTAAAATTATATACATCTTAATGGAGTATATTTTGAAAAACAATAAAGCGATTTTCGTTGAGAAAAATTTGTTTTTGTTCTTGAATATCGAAATTATAAAAGGCAACCTACGGCAAAGCTTACACCGAGCTGTAGCGCCAAAAGATGATGACAATGAATTGATTAACAGATTAAAATATATATTTTATTGAACCCCAATTATTTTCTTAAGTCTAAACCACAACATTATATTAAATTTACACCAAAAATACTTGTTGTTGTCTATATTTATTTAATTTTTAAGCACATAAATAAAAACTACTTTTACAATTAAAAAAATTATTTAATAATCACAATAATTGCTTTTCTACCAAAAACTCTCGAATACATAAACATTTTTAGTTAATATTCAAGGCAAATTGGTGATAAAGAAATTGGCGGGCACAAAGGAATAGATTTTCGTGAAGCGATCCTTCAACACCAATTCCAGCGTTTGCTCTAATGTAGGCGCTAGAGTGCCATATAATTCACGCCAGTTTTGATTGAATAGATCATTGGCGGTGTCTTCAATGTCGCGCTGGCCACCAAACAAATTCTTCACATCGATGTGGAAATCGCCGATATTACGGATTTTCGCCTTAAGGTCTAAGATTTCAGAGAAGACTAAATCACCTTCGCGGCGCACCCTGGTTTTCATGTTAAAAGCCAAGACAATGTTCTCTGAAAAATATTAGTCAACATTTTATATTATTTCTTACATATATTTTTAAATAAGGTATTGAAGCAAAATCATACACGTTGAAATGTAGAAAAGCTTAAAAAAATAAAATCGAAATTGTCACTTGGTCCCAAACTTACTTGCTACGAAGCTTGCTGTGCCCTGTCCGTTGAGGTTCAGACCCAAAACGGAGCCTTTAACCTTGTAATTGCCGGTAGCATGCAACTGGGGTATTTCAATTTTGGCAAATACATCTAAAGTACTTTTGTCGACACTATAAGTTTATGAAATTGAAAGAAAATTATCAGTTTGTAAAATAAATCCCGTTGAATGCAGTACTTACGATGCTTCCACCACTTTCGCGCCACTGGCACCGTTCACGAGCAAATTTTCTATGTCGGCATTAATTTGTAGTGCACCACTTTGATTTATCTTAAGGCGCTTAATCGATAGCGGCTCCAAAGGACCCAAAGACTTTAAGCCAGGAATGCCTTATAAGAAAAACGTATTTTAAATATATTTAGACGCGCTCTAAAAGTGAAAAATCTCACCATCCTTCCATTCGCGGAATAATACTTGGAAATTCGACGCAAAGCACGTATTTAAGTTGTTGTCATTGAAATCACAGGGATTTAGAAAAGAAGCTATAAATTGAAAAATAATAACAATGTTAATAATTTCACATAAAAAATGCTTTTTATAACCACTTTTGCATGTAATTTTAATACTTCTCAACTTCTTTTTTTTATTTAACGGAAGCTTACGTTTGTCGACCAAATGCTTGCCGAGCACAAGCGATATTTGTAGCGTTAGCGCCAACAGAAAACTTAAACTGCACAATTTCGCACTCATTTTCGCACGTAACGGTAACTTATTACACGCGTGTTTAAATAATTTTAACACTATGAAATTTCGAACGAAAATATTTAAATGCACAATTCTTCCAAGTATTGCTATTGCGCTGAGAAATATCCGTCGTGCTTGCCGTACACAGTTATTCTAAATTGAAATTAGTGTCGACCTTTAACTTTTATATTTGTTGCTAATTTATTTGAAAAAAACTCGTACTTTTGTGCTACACATAAAGATTTAGATACGCCGAACTGGTTTTTGGCAATTTTTAAATTTGCAGAAAATGTCATCTCATGATTATATATGCACATTAATATACTGGGTGACGCACCGTAGAAGTTTAATGCGTTGGTTCTTCTATTTCTTCTTTGCTACAATACAAATACATACATACTATATAATGCAAAAATCTACTTAATAACGGTGTTTTTAATTTTGTTTTTTGGAAATAAATAAAGGCATTGAAATAAACCGGTTACTTTAGGAGTCAACTAAATAAACATTGATTTCAAATATTTATCAAGTTTTATTTTACACTTATTTACGTTAAGAAGCACTTAGGTTGCACTTTATATTGCACTTAATATTATAGGATTTAGCGGGCCTAATGTTGTGTTCTGGAAACTCACTATTTTAACGTTAAGATTGACGTTTTTGATTGTATACATACATACATAGATTCTCAGAAGGTTTTGAGCACTATTTCTGTAGTTTACACTGACATTAAGGGGGGAGCCTGCTTTAGAAGCTCCAAAAAAGCGATTTTTTTTGCTTAAATCTCTTTAAAAATTATCTAAGAATTTCCAAAGTTATAGATGGGAATTCGAAATATTTTTGAAGCTAGAAGGGAAATAGTGACCAAGCGTCTAGCAGATATATGGGCGCTGGGGCAGAAAGCGAAAGCTTTGACGCGCGATTTCTCGGTTTTTACTATTCTTCTTAATTGGCGGGCAGGATAGAAAAAAACTAAACGTCGTATAGAATTGGGGCAAAGTTTAGTATCTTTTGCATTAAATTATCTTCTATTGAAACTAAAAAAAACTAAGAAAAGTCAACTTTGAGCATATTTTTAAACAACATAAAGCAACATTTTTTTGGTCAAAAACCACTTTTTTCTATTTTTAAATTTTTTTTTTTTAATTTTGCACTTTTTTGGAATTTTCTTAGTTTAACGAAAAGATAAATTATTAAAAAATAAGAATCTCTTTGAATTTGCACATGCGAGATGCATCGGGCTATTGCTTCCCATAGGCAAAATATCAAAGATTTCGTATCCAAAAAATTTTCGGATGATGTTTAAATATATAACTATAAACTCTAGAAATTTCGCTTTAATCAATTTTGTTCGTCCAAAAAAAATCTTGAAAAAAATCTATTTTTTGAAGCATCTAAAGCAGGCTTCCCCTTTAAATATTCATCCCGGCCGAAAAATGGTATTAAAGGGCGAACATTTTCGCATACATTCACATGTTCAAATTGCATGAACGTTTGATTGCAGAAAAATTTGTTTCACGTTGGATCCCACACAATTTGTCGATCGCTCAAAGGCAAGTAGTTCAGTGGATCACCTGCGTTCTACTTTCACTCAAAACGATCTCGCAGTCGTGCAGGAGCTGGTCTTTGACCAGCGCATTGCTAAGCATACGCAAGGTCCATTAGTTCAGTGCTAGAAGGCAAGGCGCTAATGTGAGCGAGACAATGGCCCCACTGTGGCAAGTTCATCGGCTTTGCAGTTGCCAGTGATTGCCAGACCAGATGATCAAACGAGTCTGATGATGAAATAGCTGAACGCAATTTCTAATGAGAGCAGACTCCTCTTGACTAGCTTTGAGCGCACAGGTAGTGAGCTTCCGATAGCAACCACTTCTGCCTGAAAAACATTATAGTGGTTCGGCAGCCTTCTTATAGATGACCCCCTTTCCAACTTTCTTTCATAGCTTCGACACATCCGTGAAAAATTTCACACCCAGACGCAGTGATCCCAGGATGCAGTTAAAGAAGGAGAAAATGTCGACGTATTCTCGTTTGGTCCCTTTCATATACTCAACTTTCCTGAGCCTTACCTATAACCATTTTCTTGCACATAAGGGCTCGCTCCAGCATTGACCGACCTGCCTTTGATGTAGGCATAATGGGCCCTTAACAATTTACCCCTCGGTACTCAGCTCGTAATGTACATATTCATAAGTGTCTCCATCGTGTTCAACAGAAACCAAGATAGGGTAATGGAGCCTAAATTCTTGTCTCCAACGTGAGAATTCTTTCCGGCCTTCGGTATAAACGCAACCTTAACAGTCTTCGCCATATGGCCTAATCTAATACTGCTGCATGA
Organism: Bactrocera tryoni; assembly: GCF_016617805.1. Lineage (NCBI taxonomy): Eukaryota > Metazoa > Arthropoda > Insecta > Diptera > Tephritidae > Bactrocera > Bactrocera tryoni. Next base: position 42,231,672 of record NC_052499.1, read on the forward strand.
CAAACCGTCTGCTGCGACTGCAGCGGTATGACCTTGAAAGCTTTGAATGAGTCTGTACATAATCTTCGAAGCTCCCCCTGTGGCACTTCTTCAACAGAATGGTTCATTGGAAAGTAAGCAACCAGGAGTAGTTTTAATGACAGCCCGCGATCCAACCACTATCCACATTTCTCCGATACCTCAGTGGATTCGGATTTTTTTTTATCTCCCATCATTATATTCTTTTATAGCAATATACTAATTAAAGAATTATCCATAATGCTATAAGTAAAGAGCAAAGTTTTAAGTTGTAAAAAGATTAAGTTCGCTTTCAATCGAAACAAAGATTCTCTTTCCAAATCATTTCACCGAATTGTCACTTCCATATTTGGCAAATAAAACTGCGGAACTAGAGTGGCTCGATTTCGATTGTAATAATTAAATTTCCAACGTTCGAGAGAGTTTAGTTTCTGCCCGACACTTGGCAATGCAAACGATGTACTAAATTAATAAAGTTAAGGAGTTGGGTCTAACCACGGTCCATGAAAATTTCGCAAAATCAGCGATTTTGAAAATTAGCAGTTCATTAAGAAGATACCACGTGATATAAATATTTCGTCAAAATTCTTTTTTTTGTTAAAGTTATTGAAGTTGAAATTTAGAGTACGATAAAATTGTAAAATTATTTGCTCATAAACTGCAGGAGATAAATAGATGAAATTTTGTGAAGTCAAAGAAAAATGTTCGTGCTACATTATATATATTTTTCATGATCCATTTGTTTAAATAATACTAATTTACACAACTTTTCATTAATCAATTTAAATTTTCATGTGTTCTTCGCGCAAAAAAAAAAACTGAAAAGTATGTGACACAACGCGAAAAGTATTCACCTTTAATAATCTGTAAAAAAAAATTTGTTCATTCATACCATTCCTAAGGTATTGAATTTTTTGTCCCCTTACCGCTCTTAAAACGTATGGCACATCCATCTTTGCGCAATGCGCTTATGCTTTTCTTGCGGCACATTTGTCGGGAGCAAACGCGGGCACCGCCAACGATGGTCCATTTTCGATGACGGGTGATATTAATTTAAACAGTAAATGGAATTTAGAATGTATATTATTGGATAATATGTTATACGTGCAATATTTCACCGTAATTTTAGAATATTAATTTCCTTTTATATTTTAAAAATATTCCACTTCCAATGGCTTCTACAGTTATTCGATAATTTACATACTTTTTGGTTGATTTTTCAATTAATAATCATGATGAAATGCAATGAATTAAATGTACATATATAATCATTAGGGTGTCTGTTGGTTCAAAGAAAATAAAGCTAAAACTTCGAAAAAATGGAAATCTAATAAAAAATATATTATAATAAGGGTATTCCATCAAACTCATAAATGCCTCATAAAATTCTTAAACTCGTAAAATTCTGTGCCTTATAAATGAGCTGTCAAAATTTGTATGAAAAAAAGTTTACGCGTTTCGTATAAAACTATGAGGCAAATTCGACGCGTATTTGCTTCATAAACTGATATTTTGTTTTAGTGTTGCCATTACACAAAAATTATTTACATTTAGTGCTTCAAAAAAGTAAAGTTTTTAGTGCAGGCAACACTACTTGCAAAGAAAAAAAGAACGGTCAAACATTTGTGCTTGTTGCAAAATTTTGTTTAATTTAAAGAAATAAAAACCATCTGAAACCTTTGTATAATGAGTGTATCAGTAAGTATTACTTAATTTTCTCGTGAAGATGAAAATTGCAGAAATACATTTTATATACAGGAATTAGAAGAAAAGGTCAAAGCTAAGCGCTTCCGGGCAGCACCAACACATCGTTGGAGCAGTGAGCAAACTAGAAGCCTTTTAGAGGAAGTGCGCGGAGAAATAAAAGACCGGCCGGAGTCATTTGAGGTTCGTATCTTTTTTTTTTTTATTGGCATCAACATATCCAATACAATGCGGCAATTCAAAAAAAGTATTTCTGACAATACTTTGCCGCTCTTTAGCATCAGGCCAATACAAAAAACTTTGCTTTATTTTTAATATTGCTTGAAAGACTCGCTCAGTAACGCTTTAAATGGTTGCTCCATCACCTATCCCATAAAAACTAGCAATTTTTGCAACTGATGCACTTTCTCCATTACAACCGAGACGATATAAAACAATGGCGAGTTGCATAGCTACGGGAAATTGTTTGCCGGAACTTGCTCCGTTAAAGAGATCATCAGCTTCTATCAGTTTTAGTACAATTTTAAAATTTTCCCGATTCATTCTAACAAATTGTCGAAACCGGTTTTCGTCTAAATTTGGCAAAATATCATAAAAGAATTTTCTGGATTTCGGCACAGAGTCTTTCAAGGATTCATCTTCCACTTCTTCTTGATTTCGTTCTGTAAATATAAACGAAATCATTTAAATGCGTGCATTCTCTCAGAAAGTAATTAAGCAAACCATCACTTGATCCAAATACTTGTAACATCGACAAAGTGTGCATTGTTATCAATATTTTCACACAATTTTCTTTTTTCACTTTTCGTGCCATTTTGTAAGATTTTAATTCTTTTTAAGTTATTTTTTAAATAAACGCACGCACTTATAAAGAAATTTCTCTTCTAAATTAACCCTGGATTTGGTTATTCAAATGCAACACTGACAGAAAAGTCAAAATACCTATTTACGCGGCTTTTATACGTATGAAAAAAAAGGAGCGTTCCAAAAAACTAAAGCGTAAATTTTTGAACTTATAAGTTTGTACATTTACGAGTTTGGTGGAATACCCTAAATATATCATTATAATTTCAAAGTAGTACTTTTATGGAAAAAAGTCATTAAAATTTTTTGTATAGCAATAAATTTTGTAGTAGAATATGATTTTTTTGAGGTTGTAGGTGTAAATGGACAAATAAATATGATTTAAAATTTAAATAAAGAGCTTGTTCACCTTGCATCTTTTACTGGGACAAAAACTGTAACTTCAGGGTCGTTTGCAAAATAAAAACAAAATAACGTACACCCTAATGTACATATGTATGTGTTTACTTGTATTAAACAAGTTAGTACTTAAAAGTTAACTGAAAAGTGTCAAAACAAAGTTGAAAGCAAAAAGCCACATAAATAATATGGGATGTAATTAAATAATATATACTGCGAACTTTCTTGGTAAAGCTACTAAGTATATTTTGCTTTCACTTGCCTTTGTATGTATTTTTTATGTATATTTGCATTATATTAAGAATGGATGTGCATTCGGCCTTGACTCTAGTCTAGTTGGCGCAACAAGCGATGAAACAGAAAGTCTACCATAAAATATGAATGATCAATGCAGTGCCGCTGAGAGTATTGATAAATACAGAAGCAAAGCAGAAACAAAAAATAATATCCGATTAAAAAACTTGATTCTACAACATTCGGACCAAATTAAAGGCGAGCAGTAATTAATATGCACATAAATATTTCCAAAGCTCCTCGGACAGAAGCAAATTGACATTAAATTTATACACACAAAAACTGGCGTCGATTTAGCAACGAATACGCTTCGAACATAAACTGAGAAGCAATGCAGAAAATGAAAAAAAGTCATGTGAAATTTATTTTTATTAAAAGCTCAATTAAATTTAAATGGGCTTTTTCTATTTAATTTTCTTAAAAAATAATCATAATAATTTTAGTTTAAATATATACACATGTATGTAACTGTGTTCGAAATAATAGCAGTGGCATAACCCGGAATTCAAATGAAGCAAAAAAATCGTGTAATTGATTTTTATTATGGGTTATTATTATTGGATTTAATTCGCTCATATTCAAGCTTAAAAGAAATATGATTTCTTTAAAGAATAAGATAAAGTTTTTCTTTAAATAAATAAAAAAGTTTGTAAATGAAAATTTCAGCTGTGATTAATAATAGCAGCATTGAGGATTTTACATCAAAAATCAATTAATTTATTATAATAATATGAAATAAAGTTTAAACAATTAGTGTTTCGTCGAATGACCGTTGTTGCATAACACAGCTGCGCATCTCCTAGACATGCAGCCCACCAAACGCTTGCATTTATCGAGAGGACTGGCCTTCCACGCCTTCTTCACAGCACTCCATAATTGCTTCGTATTTGACGGATTCTCTTTCCACACAGCTTCTTTAACCTCTGCGCAAAGATTCTCAATTGAGTTAAGGTCCGGTGACTGAACCGGACAACCCATAACCTCAGCTTCGTTTCAAACCAATTTCTTGCCAACATGCTGGTATGTTTGGGGTCATTATCTTGTTGATAGACTCATTTCAACGGCATATCCCATTCAGCATGTGTTAGCATAGCCGACTTCATTATTTTAACGTACAATTTGGCATCCACGGTTACCTTAATCCAAAATAACGGGCCTGTACCATAGTAAGAAAAGTACCCCCATACATTGATTTTGGCACCTCCATGTTTTACCGTTCGTGAAACATATTTAATGAAGCGTTCACTGTCCTTCGTACATACTGTCGGCGTCCTCGGGAACCAAATAAAACAATTTTTGTTTCATCGGACCACAATATGTTGCGCCACTTTTCGACCGGCCAATGCAGGTGCTCTTCGCAAATTAAACTCTGGTCTGCACATGTCGGGGTTTAAGTAATGGCACCTTTCTTGGACTCCTGCCATAGAGTTTAGCTGCTATCAACTTTTTTCTTATTGTTGTAGCAGTGACACTGAGGTTAACTCATCTTTAATTTTTTTTTGAGGTATAAAATGGCTTTTCTCGGGCCAAAACTACAACTTTCTCAACTGTGTCCACGAAAGAGTTTCTTTTCGTCCTCTTGTTTCGGGATTTTGTTTCCATTTGAAATCATTTTGGCAGAACATCCGAGCAAATCTTCGATAAAGTTGTAAGACTTTCCTTCCGTCAACATTTTTTAGTGAGACACCGTTCTGCTTTAGAACAATGTTTGGCTCGGCCCATTTTTACAAAAGAAATATGTTTTAAAATTCAAAGAACGATCTATTCACTAATGAACTGTTGTTTGAATCAACTTTAATTAAAATTTTCGCATTTCAATCAAGTTCTTTGAAGCACAACACTGAGAGTATTGGTTAATTTGAAAGATCGCTGGGCTTGGTGATCCACTTCATGAAGTTAACATGGCTACTTCTTCTTTACAGTGCTGGTTGTCAAGCGGCTTCAGTTTTTGCGTCAATTTGATCTTGTTAGAATGTAGTCACTGATCTTTTCGCAAAATTCGCCACAACGACGTCACAGAGATATTCCACGCTTGAGATCGACGTGTAAGAGACTGATTTGGGTCTTCCTCAATTGATGCGCTAGCGACAGGCAGAAGACATTTTGTACTGAGCCTGTGGATTCCAATTTTTATACTAGACGCTCAATTGTTAATCTGACAGGACTGTTATGATGGCCATAAATTGGACATAGCGTTCTTAAAGTTGAGGTTATTGACTCCTTTCTTAAGAAATGTGCCAAATATATATACCAACCCCTAACAAAACTATTTAACTCATCTCTTATGCAAGGCTTATTTCCATCCATAAGGAAAAAGTCATTTATAATTCCTTTGCATAAGAGTGGATTTAAGTCATCTATTGAAAACTATAGGGGAATAGCAAAGTTGTCTGCAATACCTAAACTTTTTGAAGCAATTATAACAGACGACATAACGTTCCGGATCTCTCCACTAATTTCTTGTTCTCAGCACGGTTTTCGTAAAGGGAAATCTACCACAACTAATTTGCTTGAATTTATATCACATGTATCAACGGGCTTTAGGGAGAATAAGAATACTGATTTTATATATACAGATTTTAGTAAAGCTTTTGATAAAGTAAACCATTCAATTCTTTTGAATAAACTTGATCTTCTTGGTTTTCAACCAATATTTCTAATATGGGTTGCTTCTTATCTTAGTAATAGAATTCAACAAGTCATATTTAAAGATACTTTTTCTGACATAATCAATGTTCCTTCAGGCGTTCCTCAAGGTAGCCATCTTGGTCCAATTCTGTTCTTGTTATTTATTAACGACATATCATCTGTTGTTAAGTTTTCAAAAGTTTTATTATATGCTGACGATGTAAAACTTTTTAAAACATATACTTCAAACAGCGAAAGATGTTAGTTGCAAACAGACTTAAACAACCTAGTTTCTTGGTGTGATAGAAATGATATGCCATTGAACCTTAAAAAATGTAAAACGATGTGCTTTTCACGTAGAGCTGTAGACCCTACCTCATACGCAATACAAAACTTTAGGTTGGAGCAAGTATGCAGTTTTGTTGATCTGGGAGTAACTATGGACCCCAAACTCAATTTTAATCTTCACGTATCTTCCACGGTTTTTAAAGCTAAAGGCGCTCATAGTTTTGTTAAACGTTGGTCTAAAGAATTTAGAGATCCGCTTACCACAAAAATTCTTTTTACATCTCTGGTGAGGCCTATATTGGAGTATGCTTCTGTGGTTTGGAGCCCTATTTACCAAGTCCATTCGGATAAGTTAGAGTCCGTTCAAAAACATTTTTTACTTTTTGCCTTTAATCATTTGCATTGGGATTCCAGTTTAAATCTTCCCCCTTACATTAACCGTTTAAAACTTATAAATCTCCCGACACTCGCTAGTCGTAGGGAGATGCTTGGTATAATATTTCTTGTAAAACTCATGAATGGGTCGGTCTGTAGCCCATCTCTCTTGTCTGATATTGGTTTTAACGTTCCCGCTCGCCCTACCAGGCAGTTTAGACCCTTACTTTTAAAATTTTCTAGAACAAATTTTGAGTTAAACGAACCATTCCGCCGTATATGTCATGATTTCAATTTTCATTCCAGCTCATTTGATCTAACAGACTCACTCTTTACCATTAAAAAAATTATTTTATCTACTCTTAACAAGTAACATTTAATAATTATAAACTTTAATCTAATTCTTAATTTCGGCTGTTGAAATTTTTGTTTCTGTAGCTGAGCAGCTTAAGATCGCAACGCTTAAAACTCTCTTGCCTTTTGTGACTCGGCTAATTCCGCTCGTTCGCGGATTGCGCCCCTCGCGTCAGCAGTTTGGCAGCGCAGTTTCATTTCTATGAAAATTTCGAAGTGGCAACATATTTAAGTTTGAGAAATGGATTTACGAAGTATTTTGGTCTTCTTTTTTTTGTTTCCTTATGTACTTCATAAAGCCTTTTCAAATTTCTAAGCGCTTCAATAGCTGTTACCTTCCCACTCGAAGTCATTTCCCTAATGATTCTATCATGATAGCAAACATACACATACCGATTTGGCAATGGCAATAGCAATTCGTTTGACAGCTAGTATTCTATAATTTCTATCCTGTCGAGATGTCGGATTACTGAAGAGAAATGTCAAAAGAACGTGGAAAAATATAGCGTCGTTTGCTGTCTCTAACGGTCTACCTCTGAAACGTTGCTATTCAAAAAATAATTCTGATTTGTTACCAATTAATCAATTATTATTTTTGAGTGCCATGTCTAGCTCCTTCCGTTTGTTTTTTTACATAAACTTTCCACCGTAGCTTAGAGTCAAGTCTCATTCCTACGTATTTAGTGGAGTTAAAGTACGTTATCCATGCACCGTCTATGAAAATTGGTAAGTTCTATATCTTGTAGTACGTGAAAACAATGTGTACAGACTTCATTCAGTTTTATCCGCCATTTCTATGTCCATTGTAGGACTTTATTTACACCTGTTTGGATATTAGTAGTTGACTCGTGTTCACTACTACCAACAGCACGCAACGCGGTATCAAATGTGGCTGTTGTATAAGTGCAGTCTACTGGCATGTCATGCGTGACTAGAACATAAAGAAAAGGCCCACACACTACCTTAAGGAACTCCTGCTTTTATTTTCCTAATAAGAGAATACTTTCCCTTATTTAACGCAGAATGATAAATATGATTTTATGATATCATAATGCTGTGTTGGTGAAATCAGTTACAGTTTCGAAAGCAGCCGTTTGTGACAAACTTTATCGAACGCTTTTGCAACATGCAAAAACACGGTAGAACAGAATTGTTTTCCTCAAAGGATTTTTCAATAATGTTTATAACTTTATGGATTTAATGACACGTAGAATCGTTAGCTCGAAACCCAAACTAATGCACTGAAATTATGGTTTTTCGTTCTATGATTTTATTGAGACATTTTATTAGCATTTTCTCAAAAAGCTTCGATATTACCGATAGAAGTTATATGGGCTTGTAAGAAGATACATCATATTCTGGTTTTCTGCCTTTGATTCGTTATAACTTCAGCACGTTGGCACGTATTTAAGATGAAAAGACGCGTTAATAATATTGGCAATTTTTACTATGCTTATTGGAGTGAGCTGTTTTAGAACCTGCAATCAGGTTGTAACCGGAGTTATTGTTTTTCAGATTTTTGATTTCCTTGCTTAGATCACTGCTTGTGCGAAAGTATAAATATATAGTAATAAATTATTTTAGTATTATTTTTAGAACTTATGCGTAGGCATATCTGAGTTAAATGAATAAACGCTTCATACGAAGGACAATTATGTAATACCTTTTATTCTACTTTTTGATTTCAGTGTGTGGGACACATCCTGAGAATCTCTTCTTCTACTTTACTTCTTTCTAATAATTTGTGTTTTTTCTTGGAGTTTTCAATACAAATCGGCAGCTACTTCCCCATACAACTCTGCTGCGCTCGGTACATCCGATATGAAATAGTTTGCTGGTATGAAATTCAGTACACTCTTAAATCGTGTCAATGCCACAGCGTTTATAGCATTTTCCAACGTTGGCCGCAATACCTCGATTACATCGCGCCATAGTGCATTGAGCAGTTCATTAATCGTGCCTTCCAGCTCAGTGTTGCCGTCCAAGAAATTCTCCAAGTTCAAATGGAAATCGCCAATTTCGACGATTTTACTTCGCACCGTGCGTGGGTCGGCAAAAGTTCGATTGCCATCGTCCTGCAGCTGCAGTGTAAAGAGAAACGCTAATTTCACAGCCACTATAGCGAAGATGATGGAAAGCGGAGCGCATCGGCAAAGGCACGATTCGCGGATGTGTGTAAGTAGATGTGTTTAAATTATGGAAGAAAGGAAATGGTGTTGAGTAAAACTCATTAACTGAAATGTGCCTTAAGTGCATACTTGCTTCCAGCGTTAATTTTCCACTGTTATTAATGGGCAGGAAGAGCAGACGTCCGTGAGCGCGAAAGTCCGCGCTGATCTGCAGCTCAGGCAAAAACACGCGAGCACGGAAACTGTAGTCGTTGGGGTCGTACCTATGTTTAATAGTATATAATATACAAATATGCAATGTACATGGAGTTTAAAAGGTGTTGCTTAATAAGAAAGAAATTATTTGCAGAAATACGCACCGCAGTTTCGTAATATTTGCCGTGCTGATGCCATGAACTGCAACGTTATACAGCCGTAAGCTTAGCTCGTCTTGTTCAATACGTAAGCGACGTATGCGTATCGGTTCGAAGGTATATGCCTCCGGCAGTCCGGGTATACCTGTAATGTTCGAATATACAGTTGTTACTTAAATAAGTATAAAATGCGAGTATTATTTAGTTAAGCGCATACCATCTTTGTATTCAACGAGCAACGATTGCAGATTACTCCTATAACAAGCTTCGTAGTCTGGCATATCGGAGGTACAGTGCTTGAAAAAGGGGGCTGTAAAAATCGTAAAAGGCGTTTATCGATATTGTCTTAAAATACATGTAACACATATTTATATGTACATATATAATTTTAATACAACTTTTATTTCAAATTTAATTCGTCTTTACGTTTTTCTTTCAGAAAAACTCGCTCAGCCAATATGGTTGTGAAAACACTTAGCCCGACCATAAAGAAACTCAGTAGCATCTTGTACACCTGCTCCACTTTTCACCACAAGTTTTGGTTCTATAATAAGCAAAGTGCTTCTGGATCTTACCCTTTTATAACGATTGGCTTCTTAGAAAAACTGAATTGTCTTAATTTGAATAAGCCTCAGTTGATGGCTTTTTAATCACTAGGCAATTTAAGTAATAAGTGTTTGGGCAGTTTGAGAGTCTATTCAGAAAATCATACTAATTTAGGAAAACCAGAAAAAATTTTACTATGCTGACAGTAAAGAAGGCTACAAAATTATCAATTGAAAATAAGTATCAGCAATTGGGACTGCCTTGAAAAACTTAAAGACTTGATAGTCCAATTAGACTGAAATAATCAAAGCTAACTTTTGCGTCTAAGTTCGGGCAGCATCAACAGTGCGTGATTATATTCTTTGGAATATCAATAATAAACTCACTTTCAAGCATTTGTTTCTGAGTTCCCTCACAGCATATGTGAAATGTATCTGCTCGTCTGCCGATGTAAGTGACTGGCAGATCGTTTATATTTATAGTAGTTCTAAAGGGAGATCCATTTCGAAGCTCCTTACTTTTTTAAAGAAAAGGCTATTGAAAAAAATACCGTTAGCTTCGGTGCAGTCGAAGTTAACGGTTTTTCGTGTTTTTATTATTATTTTTTAAAAAAGTAGCAACTGAGTCATGCTATTTAGTCTATCCAAATTTGTTTACATATGTACGTATGTCTACGTCACATACTCGTAGAGTTAATTTGTAGGCCAAAAACGTTACCATAACGGGTAAATTTGGCACGCCTAACACTACTTATTTACAATAATTTATTTTGCAGTTGAATAAATTAGCATAGTATTATTTGGCTAAGCAAATGTTATTAGTATGTGACGTAAGCTGGTTTAAAGAAAATGAACAAGAAAGCAGATGAAATAATAGGAAGAAGATGTAAATAGTGTATATTCGCCACTACGGAATTTTCGAATAGATTTGAAATATTAATTGAATAAGACATGTTTACGTGAAGAGCAAAGGAACACGAAAGAAGCTTCAAGTATTGGATCGCGTGCAAGAGCTACCGTCTTCGTTCATGTTATGAAGAGGCATACAGATTGTCCACACAAAAATTTTCCTTAACAGTTGGCAAAAAATTGTGAACTTTACCGCTGTTGGCATCAATTGGACAATAAATAAAATCCGCGTAGGAACAAATTTTTTTTTTGTACAGACATGATAGTAAAATTCGATAATTTTCACACGGCATATCGAAATCCAGAATTTACCTAATTTCTAACTTTTAGTGTTTAGAAACAACCCTTTTGAAAGTATTTGTGGTTGAATGAAAGCGAAGAACTCATAATGTTACAATATTGTTGCTATCTGATCTACCGCTCTTTTCAGCTTACCAAAACCAAAACCATTAAAGATGGTACTCCGCTGTCTGTCAATTTTTCGTGAGCAGTTCGGTAATACAATTGGTCATTTTGAGATAAATTGTTTTAACTCTAATGGAAAAATTCATAACGTCATGAGTATGTAGTGTCTTTGCACAAAATTCGGAAAAAACGGCAAGACACAAGCCAGTTTTCTTCGAAACATAGAAACGTATGAAAAGAACTTCAGGGACGGAAATAAGCGTGTTATTATCGAAACAGACTGGAGATCCATATTCGGAGAATCGACCCACACCCACGACTCCTCAGCCAAAATTAATTATTTTGGTTTTTAAATACATAGGGTGGTCGAAGAAGTCTTTTTTAATCAAATTTAAACTTATTTTTTTATATTTATAATGAACTTTAATAAACCAAATATGTACCATTTTGGTCGATTCCGCTAGAGACATTATTCCATCAGTGTAAAATTTGTCTGTTTTCTCAGCGAAATACTGCGACAAGTATTTTTCAGAGGCTTCTCTTAAAGCCAACTTTACTCCATTAAGGGAGGTGTGCATTGACCGAAACAAATGGTAGTCTGATGGTGCAAGTTCAGGGCTTTATGGTGGATGCATCAAAACTTTCCAGCCAAGCTCTCCCAGTTTTTGCTGAGTCATCAAAGATGTGTGTGGTCTAGTGTTGACCTGATGGAAGACGAAGCCTATTCTGAGAATCAATTCTGGCCGTTTTTTTCGATTGCTTGCTCTACTCTCATCAGTTTTTGACAGTAAAATGTAGAATCAATCGTTCGACCGGGCTGGAGATGCTCATAGTGGATAATTCCTTTCCAAACCCACCAAACACTCAGCATATCCTTTTGAGGCGTCAATTCTGGCTTTGCGACAATTTGTTGAGCTTTACCGCGCTTGGGCCATGATATTTTTCGCACATTGTTGTCGTATTTGATCAGCTTTTTGTCTCCTGTTATCATCCGCTTTCAGAAGTGGTTCATTTCTGGTTATTTCATTTCGTTTCAGCAAAGAATCGCAGATGTTAATTCGGTCCATTCAATTTTTTACACAAAATTTTTTTAAATGGTTCCAAACTGTTTGATGATGAATGTAAAGTTCCTTAGCGACACCATGGCTATGTGACGGTGAATCTTTTCCATATTTTCATCGACTTTTTCAACGATAGGTTGACCAGGGCGAGGTGCATATTTCACATCGAAATTTCCAGAACGAAAGCGAACCACTTGTGCTACCCATACTGATACATCACCGTCTCCGGAATTCTTCCCATTTTTATACAAAAATTTCAAAATATAGAAATATGGATCGGAATTTCCAGCACGACAATGAGCCAATTCACGCCATTCGGTCTGTAAAAGCTTAGGTAGAATGCCAAAATGTTGATGTTCTGGAGTGGACACCCTATCCCGGAGAACGTCAGGGGATGGTTGGTTCGGAAAGGAACTAATCGTCGGCATAAGACTTACTTGGTCAACGATTACATTTGGTTCATTAAAAAACTATACGATTTTCTTCCAAATAGATATATATATTTTTTCGCTTGGTACCATTTTTGTAGAGCAACGTTTGTACAACGTTAACAAATTGTTCAACCTTATTACGGACTTTTACGTTCTGTAAAGAATGTGTTTCCCGCGTTTCGCTCAACTTATGGCCAATATAATCATCCTATTGAGCGTACTATTCTCAACACCCTCACCGATCTTGAGACCCAGCATTCATTATTAGATAATATTCGGCCAAAAAGACCACGTCCAGCACTCAGTTAAGAAAATATAGTAGCTGTAGTTGAGAATGTACACGAAGACCATGAAGAGTCGATTCGGCGGCGTTCGCAGATACTCGGACTGACGTATCTTGACGGATCTTGTGCAAGAACTGAAACCGCTCGACCTTCCCAAGCGACATCGCTTCGATCTATAGGCTCTTGAAATGTTTCAATAAGATCCGACGTTTTCGAGCCAAATTTTGATTAGCCCATTCTGTCTCAATGGGAAGGTAAGGTTTGTTTAGATGACTGATCAAAGATCGCACCTGGACTACTATATGTAGTCATTTGTGATGCCATTGAAAAGAAGAACTCCTGTGTTCCCACTATAAATTAGTAAAACGCATAGTCGCCAATACAAATTTGCACAGGCGTTTAATTTCTACCTCGGTGGGATATCCGAAGATATGCGTACCCTAGTGTTTAAGTCTTGAACTCCCACCTCATCTTCTTCCATATAGCTTCTGCAAGTGGCGTTTGGTAGGATCCCCAGCCTTAAAGGGTGAACGTCAATAGGGCAATGGCCCGCTAAAAGCGGTACAACTAAGGAGATGCCTAATCTTACTGAGAGCAAAGATAGCACTAGATGGCTCAATGGGTATGTAAATAAGAAAAATTGCCGCATTTGGGACGAAGACCAACCTGAAAAGATTCAAGAGATGCCATTTCATCTAGAAAAAACATCGGTTGTCAGCCGATGGAATCATCGATATCATCCACATTTCTTAAATAATGATGCCGGTGAGAACGTAAGCGTCAAGGCGACTGTTATCGCGCTATAATAACCGACTATTTTATGTTTGAAATTGAAGCTCGTGATCTCGACGACATTTGGTTTAAATAAAACGGCGCCATTTCATACAAATCGCTTCATTCAATGGATTTATTGGGAGAATAATTTGGTGAGTAGATAATATCACGTTATGGGCCGGTCGATTGGCCACCAAGATCGTGTGATATCACAGACTTTTTCCTGTAAGGATATGTAAAGTATAACATTTAATATTTCGACCTAACATAGTATTTCGAGCAAAACATCACGTGTGTCATTCTCCAGTTACTAGTGAAATACTCAAACGAGTTATTGAAAATTGGATTCAACGGATTGGCCATGTGAGACGTAGCCGATTTAAAAATTTGAAAGAGATAATCTTCAAAAAATAAATGCCAAATAATGTTCTTTCGAATAATAATAAACATTCCCTTATAAATTTGAAGTTTTTGTGTCTTTTCTTTACAATGGTAAACCACGAAATGGATCACCCTTAAATTGGAGTGCATATTTTTCGGAGTACCATGTGCATAAACTTATTAGTTTTATTGATCTACCCTAATATGCATGTTTGAACATATATTCAGGTGGTTTCCTATAATAGAAATGATACCAATTTTTCAGTCTGTCTGCTAAATCAGCAGAAAACTCTAGTTTGACTCAAGTATCATAAAAAATGAAACAAGTCGTGTATAAAATGAATACGTATTGTATGAAATTAAGGTGAGTATTTAACTTTTGCGGCACTAAGCGATGCTACTGCGCTTGCGTAACAATGTTTTTCAATATGTTTCACACTTGTACCTTCACTAGTCGCAAAGAAAAGAAAACAAATTGAAATTAATTTTAGTTGGTCTGCTTGCTACTAGTTCTCTACACATATGTGTGTGCGCGTGTGTGTGCGACTCGATTTATTTATTTAGTGTGTTCGATATTTATAGTTGCTCCACAACTTCGTTAGTATTCAAAACAATAATTTTGGCATAGCAAAAGATAATACTTTTTAACTTAATGCATGAATTGTATGTTGCGATGCTCAGTTGGTGAATAAACGTTCGCCTTCGCAGTGAGTTATGCAGCGGCTAAACAGATTTACTTTAAGCGCACGCTTTGCCATCAGCATTGTAGCTGTAATCGCTTGCAGTCAACTTGCAGCACTTGGCAGTGGCCATGAATACTTGAGAGAGAAACGTAAATATTTTGTTGTGGTTGTTTAAACAAAAACTTGTGCAGAACACTTGAGAATGCTGAATTTTGCTTATCCAGAAACTTTGATTTCATTTTGCAGCGTCATTCCTGCAGCCGTGCCATCTGCACGATTCAGACAATGGCAAATGTCTGGCGAATGTTTTCGAGAACTTTTTCACCGAGTGGCGTCATGGTAAGTGGTTGGCGGATAATGGTGTTATATCAACGATTTCATATCTGCTGTTTGTAATTACGATGTAGGCGTGCCTGGCCTGAAAGGACTTAGTCCCATCGAGCCGTTTCATGTGAAGCGTGTGCGCCTATCACAGCAGACCGAAAACTTGGCCGATATAAAAGCCGAACTGACGAATGTGGTGGCGCACGGCATGAGCGGCACGCGGGTGCTGAAGACGGCGTAAGTTCCATTTTAACTTAGACTGAAAGCAATTTAATTTTATTTTACTGCTCTGCTAAAGCGTCAACGATAAAGACTACACAATTGAGTTCAAATTGAAAACGCCATCGGTGCATGTCGAAGGCGATTATCAGGTCAATGGACGCATATTGATTTTGAATTTGGATAGCGTTGGCAAGATGTCCTCCACTGTTGGTATGTAACATAGTAGCTTAATTGCAAAATGCTTTTCAAAACTTTGCTGCTCATATTCATTTTGATTTTTGGTTTTAGAAAATCTCGAATATCGCATATCTTGCAAAGCGAACCTCAAGCAGGTCGACGGTCAGTATTTCTTCGACTTAACTTCCGCTTCGTCACGTATCGATAAATTGGGTAATTTCAAAATACATTTTACGAACCTTTTCCACGGCAACAAGGATCTCGAGGAGAGCGCACACGATCTTTTCAATAATAATTGGCGTGAAATTTTTGAAATCATGCGACCCGCTTTTGCACAGACCATCAATACAATTATACTGAATCGTTACAAGAAAATTTTGAGCTTTGTGCCGGCGAACTATTTCCTGGATGATTTGCCTTAAGCATTTTAGTTTATAAGAATTTGCTTAATTTAAAAATTAGTTATGAATATTTATTTACTTTTTGGTGAAGTTTGTATATTTTTTGATGATATAAGTAAAAAATTGATATATATGTATGTAGGAAATAAATATTAAGTGGGTTGTCAATATTATGAAAGTGTGTAAGTTGTTACATTAACCCATTAACAAGGAACCTTAAACTTCAAAGTAGAGATCTGAAATTGAGAGTATAAACGGAAAGAGGAAATGTACAAACATATACCCTCCTCAGACTTATAGTTTTCGAGATATTTGTATTTAAAGTTCCAGGGAAGAATTTAGTATACCGTCCCAGGATTTCAAGGATAAAAAGGATATCGTCGGACAGAGGAGATTATCCTGATCAAGGATATATATAGTTATAGCCGCAGGAAGCTTAAAGTTTTCGAGACATTCGCGCTTAAAGTTGAAAATTTGCAATATTTTAATTACATATTTTCGATATATAAAATTAATTTTGCACTTTTATATCCACAAACACTTCACTAATTCATTTGTACACATTTATTTTATATAATATAGTGCAAAAATAGCTTTTAATATACATTTAAATTATTGTTGTATTATGATTATTTAAGAATAACAAATGAATTGCAAACTGTGAAATAATCAGTGTTAACTTATCGACATCATTTTTAAAATAACTAAATGAAATAAAGTGAACAGATTATACCCCAAATGGAGAGTCTCCTCTATCCGACCATACCCATTTTATTCCCGAAATCCTGGGACGGTATACTAAAGCCGACCCAAGTTCCACAATTTTATATGCAATTCACTCTCATTGTATGTTTATTTACATGAAATGACAAATACCAGTGGTGCCACATATTGTGTTTTGAAAAAAATTATTAAAAAATTGTCTGTTTAACATACATATATAGAGACAATGATACAAATGGTTTTTGTATCTTATGTTATTTGATAAATAAAGATAAAACAAGAAAAAACTTTAACTTCGGCTGCATCGCAGCTAATATACCCTTTTTAGTAACTATGTGTTCAGTTTGTATGGAAGCTACATACATATATGCTATAGTAATCCGATCTGAACAATTTTTTCGGAGATTACATTGTTGCTGTAGAAAATAACCTGTGCCAACTTTTGTGAAGATACATTGCTAAATGTGAAAGTTTTTCATACAAGAACTTGATTCCGATCGTTCAGTTTGTATGTCAGCTATATGAGGAGCTTATTGAAGAGAAAATGACGTTTGCAAAATTCCAAAACGATATTTTAAAAACTAAGGGACTAGTTCGTATATTTACAGACGGACAGACAGACAGACGGACATGGCTAAATCGACTCAGCTCAACATACTGATCATTTATATATTTACTCTATAGGGTCTCCGACGCTTTCTTCTGGGTATTACAAACTTCGTGACAAACTTAATATACCCCGTTCAGAGTATAAATATAATCCTGGTCGGTCCAACTTAGGGGTGTCCAAAGTTCTTTTGTGTCGAACTACTTTGTGCACTGGCGGATCTAGTAACCGATGCCTAGAGCATACTAAAATTATAGAGGGAATACTTTTCCAGCCTGTTGAATGGAAGTGAAAGCATAACGCCAGGAGATGGCGAACCCGATTCCCCAATCGATTACAAAGGAGCAGACGTTCCATTGCCCGACCATAAAGAAGTTCGAATAGCAATTACCAGTTTGAAGAACAACAAAGCCGATGGATTGCCGGCCGAGCTATTCTAACACGGCGGCGAAGAACTGATAAGGAGCATGCATCAGCTTCTTTTTAAAAAAAAACAAGCATGCCCAACGTTTGGAATTTAAGTGTGCTCTGCCCAATCCGCAAAAAGAGAGACCCCACAATCTGCGCCAGCTACCGCGGGATAAGCTTCCTCTACATCGCGTATAAGGTTCTAACGGGAGTATGTGTTAATGATTAAAGCCCGCCGTCCACAAACTGATTGGACCTTATCAGCGTGCCTTTAGACCTGGCAAATCAACAACTGGCCAGATATTCACCATGCGCCAAATCTTGGAAAAGACCCGTGAAAAGAGAATGCCGCGATGTCTGGGTTTGGTATCCCTGCAAAACTAATATGGCTGTGTAAGCTGACGTTGAGCAACACCAAAAGCTTCGTCAGGATCGGGAAGGAACTCTCCGAGCCGTTCGATACCATACGAGGTTTCGGACAAGGCGACTCTCTTTCGTGTGACTACTTCTGGAGAAAATTGTTCGAGCTGCGGAACTAAACCGAGAAGGTACAATCTTTTATAAGGATGTACAGCTTCTGGCGTATGCTGATGATATTGATATTATTGGCCTTAACAACCGCACCGTTAGTTCTGCTTTCTCCAGAATGGACTTCGAAGTTGTAGATAATTTCGTCTATTTAGCAACCAGCATTAATACCAACAACAACGTCATCATCAAAATCCAATGCAGAATAACTCTTGCCAACAGGTGCTACTTCATATTAAGTAGGCAATTGAAAAGTAAAGTCCTCAGGACGTTGCGAGTTATCGATAGAAAAGTTCTGCGAAAGATTTATGGTCCTTTACGCGTTGGCCACGGCGACGCATTGGATGGAACGATGAGCTGTATGAGATATACGACGACATTGACATAGTTTAGCGAATTAAAAGACAGCGGCTACGCTGGCTAGGTCATGTCGTCCGAAGGGACAAAAACATTCCAGCTCTGAAAGTATTCGACGCAGTACCCGTCGGGGGAAGCGGAGGAAGAGGAAGACCTCCACTCTGTTAGAAAGACCAGGTGGAGAAGAACCTAGCTTCGCTTGGAATCTCCAATTGGCGACTGGCGCGCTGTTTTTAACATGGCTATAACCGCGTAAGTGATTTTTACGCTTGAAAGTTTACAAGAACTTGTTTTTAGCATATTAGTTAGTGGTCACGATTTCCAGATTTTGTCATCAGCATAACTGACAGAATCAGCGAAATGAAGGCAACGAAATTTTAGTTGAAATCTATTACGTGCTTTCGTATCTGATACAATAACGCAGAAAAAGTATTTATCGCTTGACCAGTAATCTCTTTTAATCGACCAGGACGTATAACCGGTGACCACCTTAACTCCTATTACAACTTTCATACTAGTTACGGTTAAATTGGATTATGTGCACAATTTAATATAGCGTATTTGTTAGTTACTTTACAAAAAAGTTCTATTAGATCTTTGCTAAAAAAAATTTCTAATTGTTGATGTGGTCGTAAATTGCTGAAATTAGTATAGCCCTTTCTCATCTGGAAGTTCACAAAACAATTTCATCAACATTTGCATCATCTGAATCTACCAATTTCAAAATCTGAAACTCATTTTTTAGGGACAAATAAAAAATTTAGAATCCTTTCATCCTGCGTAGGGAATCTCTTTTAACAACTACCATCCTAATTTTATTCTCTGATGATGAGGAGGATGAATCGGCCAACTCTTTTGCAATTTCCCATAATGCTTTTAAACTCCACTCGGTTGAATTGAACTCGATGCAATTAAACTTCAAATTATCCCAAGTCTTTTTTGGTATTACGATTTTCACCTATTTTCTGTCGAAGTTTGATTGGTATTGCCAACCTAAAAAATGAAGATTTGACAGAACAAAACAGAACAACAAAAGTTTCACCATTTTTCCTAAATAAATTCATTAATGTTTAACTAAGGGGTGATCTCCTAGAGATACTTTTCAATAGCCTTTTTTCAGATTATGCGTTAGTCGTTTCAATCTGTCATTTTTGTTCAGTATTATTTAATATTTCATCGTGGAAAGACTTACGCCTGAACGACTTCGTTCCACTTTATCCAACTTTAGAATATCAACCTGAAGAGATTCAAGAGCTGCCATTTCAACAAACAACGGTTTGATGTCGTTGTGGGCCGGTGGAATCATCGGTCCACAAAATAATTGCGGATGCCCGATAAGTGAAGTTTTTCGAGATAGCAAAACAAACGACGAGTTGATGATTCGGAGCAGTGTTAAAGATGTTAAAGCCCGAGTTTTTCAGACGATATATGACAATGGATGAAATATGGCTCCATCCGAATAGACTGTCCATGATGAAACCGCCCAAAGCGTGGAAAAACAACAGCGTTTGCAACAGCCGGCTAGCAAGGTTATAGCGTCTGTATTTTGAGATGCGCAGAATTTTTAATGACTTCCTTGAAAAAGTAAGGACCATCACCAGCGACTATTACATAGTGTTATTGGGCTGTTTGAAGGACAATTAACGGCTGTTTCACTAAACCAGTACACGGTGTCACAAGCCAATGAAAACAGTGGTAAAAATCCATGAATCAGATTTCGAATTGCTTTCGCATCCATCGTATTCTCCACATCTGGCACACAATGACTATTTCCTGTTCTCAGATCTCAAAAGAATCTAATTCTTTTCCCAGATACTGTATGAGTCTTTCTCTCTTCTATACTTATAGTTATAAACTACCGATACCTACCTAATACTGCCACTTTTAGATATTACAAATATTGTTTCGAAAAATTGATTCTCAATCGAAAAAACATTGAAATACAATAAATCTTAAAGAGGCAACTCCTTTGTTGTTTCAATTCGCTTTGAGTGTAAAATTATATACACAACTTATTCTTTCTTTTCTGTCAATTGGAAAAGAAAACAGAAAATGACATATTGAATTTTTCTAAATAAAATACTTTAAGTTGATTTGAAGTTATAGTTTCATGAAAATGGAAAAGGGTGAGGCAATTTCCAGCAAAAAACGTTTTTCAAACGCCACCAAGAAGACACATCGCATTTCTTATGAAAATGAGGACGCCGCACGTTCGGCGCTGATCGAGTTCTGTATCTATGTCTGTTTTCTTGTGATGACGCTATTGGGTGAGTAGTGTTGGGTTACGTTAGGGACATGGTTGTTACTCATTATGTTCACCAACAGTGGCCTCTTCTTCACGCAACATGTCTATGTACTTCTTCAACAAAGGTATCGAAAATATATTCTTATCGCGTGAAGTCAACACATCCTCCCACGAAGCATCCGTGAGGTTCGCTGAATTAGCCACTACAGCTGACATGTGGGCATTTCTAGAAACTAAATTCATCATGGATCTCCATGGTGTAGATGATAGAGAAGGTGCAGTTGAAGATGACAACGAAGGAAGTGAAAATAGCAGCGGTGAGGGTAACACAGCTGGTAGTTCTGCGGAACGCAGACGCCGGTCCGCTGAGGACAAGCTTGTATTTCTAGAACAAAATCTAGTGTTGGGACCACCACGACTACGGCAGTTACGTGTGAAAGAGAATAGTTGTAATGTACATAATGTCTTCGGCAGGTATTTCTCCAAGTGCTACGCAGACTATTCGAGTAGTGATGAAGATACCACCGCCATATATAAGGGGTAAACGTGTGAATGCTCGAATACTATATTTCTCGCATTCTTAAACCGATAATTGATCTTACAGCACCAAATACAGTACGCTCAGCGCATTAGGCGCTGATTCGATTTGGGGTCAAATCACAACCTATCGCGGTGGGGGTTTTGTGAGAAGTTTGTCTTACGACTTTAACGAAAATAATCAAATTTTGTCTGATTTGAAGTCAAGAAAGTGGTTGGATCGTGCTTCCCGTTTAATAATGGTGGAATTTACCCTCTACAATGCCAATAAAGATTTGGTAAATAATATTAAGTGGGTTGCTATTGTAAGTTAGTTGTGTAGATTCTATAGTTGACCAACTTTTGTTGTATTTTTTATAGATTCATTGGTGAGTTGCCGTCAACCGGTGGTGTGGTCACCACTTATAGCATAGAGTCGGTGAAATTGGCGTCAGTTTTTTGGAGAGATGGCATAGCGATACTGGTGATAGGTGTTATATTTTATCTTTTCATTTTGTATTATACCATAGTTGAGATTTTGGAAGTCATACGCATCGGTTTCACCAATTATGTGCGAATACTGTGGAATTTTGTGGACTTTTTAATAATTGTTGTAAGTTGAAAATTATTTGAAAGTATTTTTTGGAAAAGGCACTAGTTTTTTTACAGTTAGCATACTACACGCTATTCTACAACATTTGGCATCCCTTTTACGTCAACGGGTTATATAAACGCTTTGAGAAGAACCCAAATGAATACCTGCAGCTTGACAAGCTGTGCTTCTGGAACTTGACATACCGCGCTGTCTTCGCCATTTGCGCGTTTCTTGTGTGTATGAAAATATTGAAATTCATTAGCTTCAATAAAACAATGCGTCAGTTCAATGCAACAGTGAGCACAGTAAGTGTCACCACTCTGGATTAGCAGAATAATACTAAACCACTTCCGCTTATTTTTCAGTGTTTTCGTGATCTTTTGGGCTTCAGCGTTATGTTCGGTATCGTATTTTTGGCTTACGCTCAGATGGGTCTATTACTGTTCGGTAATGTACACTATGATTTCCGCAACTTCAAAGAGTCCTTGTTGACTATGATACGCATGATATTGGGTGATTTCGACTACGAGGGTATCGAAGAGGCGAATCGTGTATTGGGGCCTATATACTTTCTTACATACATAATATTGGTGTTTTTCATATTACTGGTATTCATTAACAGTCCTATAAAAAAATTTACCTGCAATCTATTTTAATACTGTTACCGAATTTCAGAACATGTTCCTGGCTATTATTAATGACACATATAGTAGCGTGAAGAGTGATATTAGAGGCGGCCGCAATTATTTGTCAACTTATCTGCACAAGTTAATAAATAAATACTGTCCGAAGTGTTGCCGTTGTGGTGAGCAAAAAGATGAAGAGCTCGGTCCATCAAGGGAGGGTACTCCATCCCGCGATGCGAGTCCACAGAGCAATCAAACGAAACGTTCTGTTGGCAAGGATAATGTAGTAGAGTAAGTGTACTGTGCTATATGACTATGTGTCACTGAATAACCTCCGAATGACAATTATGTTATGTTCTGTGCAGTTATTTTGAACCCATCGGACGACAACAAACGCAAGATCCTGCGGCGATTAGTCGGTAAGCTAAACAACGAATTCAAAGATGATGTAACATTACTGAGTAGTGTGGTATTCACATGTGATCGGTAATTATTTTGAAATATGAATGTGTGTGCAGTGGGGTTAGATTGAACATCAATCCCTCGAAGACGGCCATCGTTCTGTTTTCGAGACGCCACATCCACCAACATGGTTGGTCCTCATACCATAACGGAGTTGTTCCGCAAGGATGAAGGAGTTGGTAGGGAGGGGTATTGGCCATAACTTTACGGCATGCGCTATGCCAAGTTGCTAATGGGTGGTCACAACCTTAGTCGGTTTAAATATGTAATCAACCTCACAAGGGACAAATCAGGCTACTTCTTGCTCTTTACACTGGCCATTGCATGTTCTAGAACTACTTTTATACTAGCACGGGATTAATTTCTTGTGCAAATTGCCGGTTCTGCAACATGTAGCCTGAAACTCTAGCCTAACTGCTAATTGACAGCACAGCAGCCTATAAACGCTGGATAAATGCCTTGGATCCCTGTTTCTAAATAGGGATCACTTCGCCTCAATAGCACTTAGCAGTATATTGGAATTTATCGATATGCTGGGGTTAAGTGAGGCATTGTGACTTAAGAGAGGGCGCATTAGACTTTAGGACGCGGTGCAATCCTCATGTATTTATCTATCTGTCTATCTAATATTGACCAAGATAATTAAGCGGTAATCAGAAATGACTTATATCCGGTTCGTATGACCGGGAGGGGGCGTGTTTCATTAAATTAGGTTGAATATTTATGTCTTGAACAGCGTTTATTAAGTTTAACACGACACACAGAAAGAAACGTCGGAAATCCTATATAAAGTATGTATGTATATGTTCAGCTTGACAAGCCGAGTCGATTTGACTATCTTTCCGTTTGTCAGTATATACGGCAACTAGTCCGTATTTCCTATTTCTTATGGACATCTCCGTTTGACTTAAGCTATCCATAAGAAATTTTACAATCTTCCTTTTTGCTTCCCTTTTGTTGGAACCAACGATACCGTCTCAAGTCACCGTATGAAAAACTCTTTTACACGGTATCCACGAAATTTGGCATGCATTACTTTCCTAAGCAACGATACAATATCCGAGGAAATGGTTCAGAGCAGACGACTATAGCATATAGCTGCCATACAATATAAACGAAGAAATTAAATTCGTTTGTTTAAATCGGTTCACTACTTTTTAGGACTTGACTCGCAGCTAAAGGTGCCCAAATTTTTGACTTGTTACCTAATTTTACTTTTTTGTGGGTTTATTTTGGCATTTTGGATCACGTTTCCTAGCGCATTTCCACCCTGTAGTTAGAGATGATGGGATACTCAGTTTTCACTAGGTTTGGCTGAGAATCTAATGAATTATGAGTTAAGTACATTCAACTTATTTTATAACGAAAAACTCTCTATTTTTGGAAATTTGCCTTAAATAGTAGTTATGCAGAATAATTGTTTCTTGAGCTATACCAGACACTTTTATTGTCGCCGGTTTTTTTAAATACTTATCTGCATAGTCTTTTTAGAAGTATTGCTATAATACTCAGCTTGAACTGATATCATAGGCTTTGAATGAGATTCCTTCTAATGAAAAGGCAATTGAAGTTCAAGCGACAAATTTCGCCAGTCATTGAGTTCGATGGGTGCTTAACTTGTAGTAGCAAAAGCTAAAAGGTGTAACCGCAGACTTAAATCTGGTACCACGGGGAGCAGTTAGGCCTTGGAGTTCGCTCCAATCTGCTCATTGGGTTTGGCTCAATGGTGTCCAAGGTGAAAAAAGTGTCCCTCCCGGTGACTAATTGGATTCAAATAATACTTACAAAATTCATTTATATTTTGGGGCGCTTATTAAAGCATTGTTTTGACCTATTTGCTTTTAAGCACTTTTGGGTAAGGTTGTCGTGGGCAGGTACTTACGTACGTTGCTTCCCAACCATCTTATGTCGGGCGGTATTAACTGATTTCCCTTCAGCGTACGCGCTGGCTGAATTCCAAACGGTTTGTCGCAGATCATCTTCATAATACTTGGTAGGAAAGATGGAAGACTATATTTGGTTTTGGCAAGGAATAGTTTTCCTTTCTCGGTTTCAGTATGAAAATAAATTAGGCCTACCATGGAACGGAGAGAGTGTAGAAGGTTTGAAACTACTAAACGCTTTGCTAGCAATAAGGTATTGTGCGACTTTTTCTACTGCTAAATCTATATCTGACAGAACAGAACTTATCGGGAGGAGATACTGAGAGTGTATCTATGGAGCCAGTTCGGTCACATTTGTATGTGTTCTAGTTTGCTTTGGTAGATTCTGTACATCGGTAGCTGTAGATCCCCGATATTAACTTTGAAGTCAATGTACCTGTGGTTGAGAGCCCTAAAAATTAATGTACTCGAACAGAGCCATTCTTCTAGCATTACAGTTCGAGCTAACCCAGGCTGTATGTTGGAGATTCGCATCGGTCTCTATAATGAGTTGCATTTCTGTCATTCCGTGGGCAGGTTCCGTGCCACCAAAAGCAGTGGGTTGTTTGGCAATCTTCACCACTGTGATGTCGACATGTTTGTTAAGAGAAAGAAGTTGTTTTGAGTTTTGCATAGAGTGCAGGTCCCTAGCGTGACCCTGCCGTTGGCATAAAAAATGTGTAGATTGAATGAATTTAGTTCAGTTACCCGGGGCCCGAAGGGGCTGAGGTCCTGGATTAGGGTTAGGTTAAACTTATTTTTTACTAGTCTTCGACCAGGTTTGTGCACTTATTATTTTATAATAGGTATAGTAAAAACCTAAATATATTATTTACAGGAAAAACATATATGTATATTTAAATAAAGAGTATTCTTCTTCATAGTTCTTCTTTTTCACATAGAGTATATTTGGCTATATATTTAACTTAATCCCCTATTTATTATTTAGTTTAACGGCACGTGTTGCAGCTTTGGAGGATGTGATCGAACAGCTGATCGGAGATGTGGATCGGACAATGCGCAAGGTTTTACCAAGTCGACGTCAACGACAAAATGCGAGACAAAACTCGCCATCTCAACGGGCGGAACGCTAAATAAAATTCGAGGGAGAATATTTCTCTAATATAATTTTTAGTCAACAAATTCATGTTTGTTTTCGTTTAACAATTAACTGTAATACAAGTAATTTGTTTGTTTCATAAAAGTTGTGAATATACTCTTTGATGGATATGTATAAAAAATGTATTGAAGTTCATAAATATTACGAAGAAAATGTGCGCAAATAAAGCAAATATAAAAGCATTCACTTGTTAATTCTCTTTATTTGTATTAAGTTTAGCGTGTAATAAAGCTTAAATATCACAATAATTGTATCTAAATAAGCTCTCCAACTGTGCGCTGATATGCCCCATTAGTTTTCTCTATGACCTAACACTGTAAAATTACTCTGATATCATGGGTTATTGCAAAAACTAAATGTGTAACAAACTCTGTGTAGAAAGCTCAAACAACTCTTTGCTTTCAAAAATATGCTGGTTTTGTTAAATATTCTCAACCTGCCGTGGCAAAAGCTTACTTCCAGCTCCATAACTACATTCCGATAATAATTTGAAACTAGTTATTACACCTCGCCGCAGTGTAAGCTATTATTCAAGTTATAACATACAAGTATTTATATACTTGCATGCCATTTATGTGTATCAAGTACTGCCCGGCCTGATTTTGTTTCTTATTAGATTATAATAACTATTAATACTCTCGTAATATTTTGAACAGGGCGTAACACATTTTTTAAAGACCTAGATAGATTTCCTTCAAATTTAATGCCAAACACATTATTTTTGGTGTGGAATCAAATTTCTGGTTCCGAAACATTCAGCAGGTTAATAAAGGCCTTCGTTGATAATGGTTTGTCGCGAGTAATTGTTTTTGATTGCTACAAATTATTCAAAGAGGGTCGAAAACGCCTTGGCAACGAAACGCTTCCAAGACGTCCAACAACATCAACTGATGAACAACACGTCAATTAAATAAAGGAATTGGTGCTTGAGAATCGACCATTAACAGTCAAAGATCTTACTGGCATTGTTGAAATATCGGAAGAATCAGTGAAAACCATTTTAAAAGATCATTTGGGCCTAAGAAAAGTGAAAGCATGATGGGGTTAAAATCACTAATTTTTTTCGAAAACCAGCGTCGCATTAACGTCAGTGAAATAATGCTCTCCGCCTACCAGGATGCCCTGAAACGAGTTATTACTGGCGATGAGTCTTGGATCTATGCTTACGATCTGGAAACGAAAGATCAGTCACCCAAATATCGTGGCAAAGGTGAGACGAAGCCAAGAAAACACGTCAAAGCAGGCCAAAAATAAGGTTAGCTTGACAGCTTTCTTCGATTATCGAGGTATAGTGCGCTACAAATTCTTTCCGACCGGTCAAACTGTCAAAAAAGAATACTATTTGAGTATTATGCGTCGTTTGCGCGAAACTATTTGTAACAAAAGACCGGAATTATGAGCAGACAACTCTTGCTATCTGGCTGAGTTTTCCAACCAATATAATTATGTAGATATATACTACTGTGATGGTGAATTTTTAATTTTTACTTCACGTGTTTTTGGAATCGGTAATTTTTTTTTTGTAAGTCGGTAGTAGTGTTAGTAACATCTATGCTAAATTTCACGTCAAAATATTCATTAGTATGTCTGAATTTATTGAACAAAGAATTGCGATAATGCATTATCTCATACTGCACTTTTTATGTGTGAATATTTCGGCACATTTTCAACTAATATCGTGCGGCAAATTCACATGACCAAACCGAGGACACCTTTTTGACTCAGTTGAGGATATAAAAGCTGAATCGAAGAAGGCGTGATAGCCATAACGACAGAGGATTTTTTTTCATAACTTCGAAGTCGTGGAAAATTTCGTCTATCTAGGAACCAGCATTAACACCAATAACAACATCGTCCACAAAATACAATGCAGAATAATTCTTGCGAACAGGTGCTACTTCGGACTGAGTAGGCAATTGACGTGTAAAGTCCTCTCTCGACGAACAAAAACCAAACTCTATAAGGTGGAAAAGGACTTGGCTTCGCTTGGAATCTCCAATTGGCGCCACATAACAAAAAGGAGAAACGAGTGGCGCGCTGTTGTTAACTCGGCTATAACAGCGTACGCCAGTAAGAAGAAGATAGAACACCAAACAGTGACTTTTTGAGTATGAGAGTCAACAATGCCTTGCGGATGATCAGCACTCCAGATGCGACAATTTTGTTATTAACGTACCCATTTAACCAAAAGTGGAAATTGAGATCCGTCGCCATTTCGTTTTGGCCCATTCATTGAAGGTGCGATGATCGTTCGGCTCTATTTAAATGATCTGCGTTCATCCGCAAATCAAGCTCTGAACCATATTTTATAAATTTTTAGCACCAAGCCATTTACTTCACGTTTAAATGAGAGGTATAACATCGCAGAGACACATAAATTTATACGAAAGTATTTATCTTAACCAGCCAGCCAGCCTCTCGTTAGTGATGGGGGTCTTGACGGGCCACTGCCCTATTGGCAAACATGCTGTAAGACGGGAATTCTACCGGACGCCACATGCATAAGCTGTTTGTAAGAAGATGGGGTAGTAACTAGCCATAACTTCCTTCTTGACTGCACAGCTTTTGGGAGATCAAGACTTAGACACTTGGGGGCGCATACCTTCAGACATCCCACCGAACTGGCGGGCGTAGAAATTAAGCGCCTTTGCAAATTTGTATTGGCTATGACGCGATTCACCGATCGTTAAGTCCGAACACGGGAGTTCTATTTTCAATGGCTTCACAAAGGACTACATCCAGTCCACGTGCGATCTATGATCAGCCATCTTACGTAACCTAACCTATTTATCTTAACGCCCTCACTTGTTTTGGTGTGATTGATATTCCAGTTAAAAAACAGTAATTAATAGTTTGAACTTGTTAAGTAATACCCTTAAGAACTTAAGAGCGATTCATAAATATTTAAGCGTTGCAGATTCAAATTAGAAGTACCTGTTAAATAATTATTGCCGGTGATTACTCAGGTGGTAAGTTCATAATAAATAATACAAAATAATTTATTATATGCTCTTAATTATTGCTTAGGGCCAATGTTATTTATTACAATATTCTTTAAATGAAAAACTAATTAAAATATTTATTAGAAAATTGAAATAATTGACTAATTTCTTTTCTTTTTTTTACTTAGATTACGTAGTATTTTCATTTGGTGCTTCAAAAGCTTCAAAGTTCCTACGAAAACTAGTAGAGCGTCGAGACAGTAAACTCAATTATTTTAACCTAGAAAGAATTTTTGGTTGCCGTCAGTGAACTGCCGCTACAAAGAACCGTTTTTATATTGTTATAAATTTGGTGGAAAAGTGGTACAAGCCTCATGGTTAGAGCTATTGCATTTGAGTTCAAACAATCTTAAAGAAGGCTTTTGACATAATTGGTTCATGCAATAGATATATATAAATATGCTCCAGAAATAAAGAGATAATAAATTTGCGAAACCCGTACAGGAAGCATTATTAACTTAACTAGAATGTGGATGCATAAGAACCTTACAACCAAGTCCTGGAGGTTCGGGCGAGTTGCTGTCGATATGTGTGACCTGAAAGAAAATAATTCTTATTGTAGGCCACAGCTTCAGGTAGTTCAATAGTTGACTGTATAGATCCGAAATAGGAGTTGGGTCGTAGGGGAAAAAACACAGTAGGCTTTCTCATCGTCAACTCTAGCTTGGGAACTCGGGAAGTCGGGAAGTATTTTGTGCCCATTTTGAACATAAGATTGGAATACTAATATGATCAAAAAAGAGTAAGACTTTGTTCATAATCTTAAAATTCTTACTTTATTCTTCAAAATCTGTGTCATCTCTCAAAGTAATCCTCCTTGGTTCCAATAAAATTTTGTCAACGTTTTTCCAAGCCTTAAATTCAGTTATTAAAGTGAATTTCCGGAACAGCCTTCAATGCGCATAAAGATTCACGTTCAATATCATCGATTGACTCAAAATGGTTTCCCCAGAGTGGTCGTTTGAGTTGAGGATATTAGTTGAAAATTTGGTGAAAAACTCATGAAAGCCCATGACCAGGGCTTGTTTTTACGAATAGCTTCGTGGAAATGATACACAGCACTCAAATAGTATTCCTTCTTGTCAGTTCGATTGGTCGAAAGGAATTTGTAGTGCACCACACCGCGATAATCGAAGAAAAATGATAACATAACCTTGATTTTTGATCATTTGTACCAATCAAAAACACTTGAAAATTCATTCCACAGAATTGAATGGAACTTCTTAGTAGAATAATTTCACTCACCGAAAAATCGAGGAATGCATTTTATGTACTTCAGAAAGACAAGTCTATACTATACACTATTGATTATTTTAACGTGACATTGAACCAACCTAGAAAAAAATATATTATGTGCTACTATGCACATATTCTATGAAAGTTCTCCTCATAACCCGATTCTTTTGACCCACTTCTCCAACATTTTTAACTTATCTGAAAATTCACAGAAAACGGTGGTGGTCAGTGTTTTTTTTGAGGATGGGACATTTTGTGCCTATGGACCTTCTTCTTCTTCTGTATTGGCGTAAACCAATAGCCGAGTTTTCAACAGTGCGCCTGTCGTTTTTCATAATGATCGTTGCTCGATCTGGTTGGTCGCTTTTCTATGCGGAGACAGCCAGGTAGTTTGATGAATTTCTCTGTGCTTGAATTTAGTACTACAGATAACTATGTATATTTTGGGTCCCAATTTACCGACTGTTGTGCCATAGAAACCTTCTTTGCCCACCCCGACATTAAAAACACTAAGCATGATTTTGACATCTTGGCGAGGCAGCTCTCAAAGGTGCGTTGCAAGTGCTCATAGAAGACATCTTTGGTCATATCGTCCTTATCTTCCGTTGGGGTGTGGGTGCGAACCACGGATATGTTGAAGAACTTCGCTTGGATGCGGATTGTGGCTAGACGTTCATCCACCGGGGTGAACGCCAGAACGCGACGACGGGGTTTCTCTACCACTGCAAATCCCACACCAAATTTGTGCTGCTTTATATGGCCGTTGTAGTAAATGCCACAAGGACCTAACCGTCTGAGTCCTTGTTCCGTTCATCGCACTTCTTGAACGGCGGTGATGTCAACCTTTACTGTAACGAGGGCATTAAAAAGCTAGGCGTCGGCACCTTCCCAATTAAGGGACTGGATATTTCAGGTTCATGCCCTCATGTTCTTAAAACGTAGTCCTTAATACGTTTGCAGTGGTCGTTATCAAAATGGAGTCTCTCATCCGCCCCGTTGTTTCGTTTTCAATGGATGTACAATCCTGGGGAAGGATGGTTCGCCTTGTC
This sequence comes from Bactrocera tryoni, assembly GCF_016617805.1. Lineage (NCBI taxonomy): Eukaryota > Metazoa > Arthropoda > Insecta > Diptera > Tephritidae > Bactrocera > Bactrocera tryoni. The sequence continues at coordinate 42,263,011 of NC_052499.1, forward strand.
ACTTTAGCTCGCCTCCAAACGGATATTTTTTGGCTACCCAGAGGACATTTGATCTAAGACCGGAAGTGGTGAGCCGCTGGAACCATATGTAAAACAATCGTTTTTGGTCACTCTAATTGAATAAAAATACTAAAATACTATATGTGTAACATGTTACACAAATATAAAAAAACTGAAGCACATTATATGAATAGGTCATTGTAACCCACCTATACTAACGAGGAATTTGCCTTGTGACTGGGTGAGGTATTTGTAATTTTTTTAATCAATTTATGTCTGAAAAAATTAGATCATTTTCTGTTTGGGTGTAGAAATGAACGCATCAATATACATATGTGTATTACTTCCTCTAGAGCATATAAATATGTATTCGAGTATGTAACTAGAGTGCTATGTGAACCACCTGTTCGATTATCTCTGATTATGCGCTCGAGCAGCGAACAAAAGACTTCAACAGTTGTTTACACCCTGCCAACCGGTATTGTTGTTGTTGTTTGGAAATATGCAATCTACTCGTATGACAAACCTCTGAGCACCACGACACTGACGCCACAGCCACCACCCAAAAGTATTTATGCGTTGCATTATTGCATTTGCACGGACGGACTGTGGGGCGGTGCAGTGCGATCGGTGGTTTATTTACATAAAAGCTACACACTCACCAGCACCAAAGCAATTAACACATTGACTCTTAGAAGAAAAAAATGAAATAATAGAATATAGTATATAATGGAAGTGACTACATTCCCAGCAATAGAACGGGAAGTGCGGTGGCAAAGCTTCGACCAGTCGCGCAAGCGTACAATTTCAGCAGCGTCGTGGCCGCCGATCGGCAATTACATATTTACACCACATAGTCGGGGGCAACATTTGGTTCAAAGAACACTGCTGACAGCACTATCATTCGCATTAGTCGCATTACTTACTACTCATATGAGCTGTGTTGGAAAAAATAGCAAATTCCCTGCCATATTGCCAGGTCGGCCCGTTCACCCGCCGTCTGCCACCATTCTCTTCGGTCGCTTGTACCCCGTGTGTTTGTTGTAGTTATTTTCGTTTTAGTTGCCGTAGTTATGTTTGAATTCAATCTTCTGGCGGTTGGCTTGTTTTTGTGAAATGGTTATGTGTGCCGCTTGCGGTTCGTTGGCGGTATAAAAGCGTTCGACTCGTTGATTTTCTTTTGAGTACGACGCTGTTACGCTGGGGATTGGTGCAAGTGCAAATTCGATTTTTCATTTAAATACGAAAATCAGTTAGTGTATTTGTAGTGCACCATCATTAAGCAATTACAAAAACAATAAAAACAAAAATAAATAAATATTTTTAGAGATTTGCAAAATATTGCGTGAAGCCAAAAATAAGTTAGAGCAAAAAAAGTGTTTGGCAAATATAACTGTACTAAACGAAAGTACTCCGAGAGACTGAAAATATTTAACAAATTTCAAGCAACTAATGGTGCCTTTGGTTTAAGCCACACGGCCGATTAATTGGATTACAAATCAACGGAGCCAAAATGAATAAGTTGGTAAGCAAGTGATGGAAGTGTTAAGCAATAAAAAGTATTACAAAATAGTTTAAGTGAATGGGAAATCGACAAAATTTCGTTAAAAAATTAAAAAAAAACTTTCTGTTTAAAATCTTTAAAATAAATTAAAAATGTTTGAGCGCAATATAAATATCCTATACAGGCTGAAAATTGAATGTTTGGAATTACAGAGCAATTCTACAAATATAGATCTTTGACAGCATCTTAAGTGGTATTTCTCCAGTTTACTCAAATTTTTAATTGTTATTAAAAGAAAAGGAAAATAACCTAATATTCCGATAAAGCTTCTCAAGTTATCAAAACAAGTACTCTAACGGGCCATATCGATTCAGAAATTATTAAGTATCACAGAAGATCGTTTTCGTACATTGAATGTTGGAAAACGCGCCTCGTTGAAAATATAAAATGTAAATTAGTTGCTCTCTAATCCACCCATAAAGTAATCATAGTTTAGAAAGTATGAGAGTCTGGTAGCAGAGCGGGAATTTGCAGAACAGAGACAATTTTCCGGCTACTATTACAGATCAGTGGTATCTCTATGGGGGGTTTTGGGGGTCAAGCAGAAGGCGAAGGGTTAATAAATAAAATCATAGAGAACACTTATCAGAACGTGGAAAATAATTTCAATTCAAATTCAGAATATTTACAAAGTAGCACCGATATTAAAAATATGTTGGAAAGGAATTTTTTCTGGGAATACCCTCAAGAAACGATTCAGGTCTGAAAATTCTTAATCGGGGGTGTATATCATTCCCCATTGATTATAATATCACGGCTTCATTTTTAAAGAAATATAAACCAATAACTTCCACAGCCCATGCGCACACCAAACAGTGACTTTCTGAGGTTGTAAGTCAACAATGCCTTGCGGATTATCATCACTCCAGACGCAAAAAATAGTTATGAACGTACCAATTTAACCAAAAGCGAGCTCTGGCTGAATTAAATTTTCTGGTGGAAATTGGAATTAGTGGCCATCTCGTTTTGGACCATTCATTGAACATACGATTAACGTTCGGCTATATTTCTTAAACGAGTTGGGTTTCAAGGGTTCGCAAATCAAAAATACCCTCAAGAAAGGAATTCTGGATATGCCATTTTTACAAATCTAAGCAAGAAGAAGATAAAGTTCTGCTCAGAAACTCTATGATACAAATTCATTTACTTTCACCATTTAAAATGTATATAAAATGTCCCATAAACATCTCGGTTTGCTTGAGAATAGATTTTATATTTAAAATGAAATCTTTTCCTCTTTATTTCCTCTATAATATTAAAATTATGGTGTTCTCACTCTTCATTCATAAAGATTCCTATTTTGCGGTCACCATTGTTTTCAAACTACCACTATTACTACTAACTGGTAAAACAACTAACTGGTAAAACAAGTAAACTTTCTCAGCAAAACACTCCATAGGTGCATTTTATACCATAAAATGGAGATCTTTATTCTGATTTTAGTCGATTAGTTTAAATGCTAGCTGTAAGCTATAGTGATCTGATCTGAAAAATATGCTCGAAGATTGTAGCGATGCCTTCAACTACAACCAACTTTCGTGAAGATATCTTGAGGAACAAAAGAGCTTTTTATAAAGAACTTTAGTTGGATTGGTCAATTGTATGGCGACTATACTATAGTTGTCTGATATCGAAAATTCTGAGAAATGAGCAGCTTCTTGGCAATAAGAGGATGTGTGCAAAATTTCAGATCGATATCTCAAAAACTTCATCAGTAGCTCGCGTATTTAGAAACGGATATGGCTAAATCAACTTAGATCATCAAGTTGATAATTTATATCTACGAATATGCTTTATAGGAACTTTGACGTTTCCTGGGTGTTACAAACTTCGTGGCAAATATAATATATTCTATTAAGGATATAATGTTGTGACGCTTTCCTAAAGATTGGCTAATAATGGTTGATATAAACCAATTTGCTATAGTTTTATATAAATTGTTTCCACGTCAACTATGAGATAGTGTACTTTGCGCGTTTTTTACGACTAAATCTATTTCGACCGGACTAGTTATAGTTTCGGAAAATATTTAAAAATAAAATAATAATACCATAACATTAATATAAGCGAAAGCGCATGCGTAATTTCCTTATGTCTCTTATTAACACAGGTGGCAACGCGGAAATAATAACATGTCACATCAAATGAATTTATGAAAATATGCGTGGAATGTGTCTTATGGAATCTAGAGTGTACAATATTCCATACTTGCGTTTCAAGACTTCTGCGAGCTCCAGCATTACAAAAATATACTTTATAAAATATGTGTATGTATGTTTCCTCTGAGCATAACAATAACTGCTTTGGAAACCAGTTCAATAATTGAACAAGAAATTTCCATTGAGTCATATAATGTCTTTTAGTTAGAGATTGGGCACTATGTAGGCGGACAAGTGAACTTTTAATACTCAGAAAAGTACGAGAAATGTAGTGTTGTATATTTATGTCTGGGTGTATACATATGTATGTATACTATATGTACATATATTTGCAAATACAATTATGATCCATAACTTACATACGTATGTATGTATATAAATAGCTTGTGTGTGTGGGCATGGCTAGCTTAAGGTATGCGTGTTCGCTGCGCGTTTGGCGCAACTGCTCTGAACAGAAGACGGCCTTGAGAAAACGAAAACGCCTGTTGCATGCTAGTTAAGCCCCTTCAACTGCATACCGACATTCTTAGGTGCTTGTTACAATTAACTGGTGCAAAGTTGGCAATAATGAATGGGGCTGCATGTGCTTATGTGTGAGTGCATGCATTAATGTGTGCACTTGTGTGAGTGTGTTCTACAAATTAGCACAAAATTAGCAATCATTGCTGGCTTCTGCGGTGTTGCATTAATGAGTAAAATGTAGTAATATAATTAAATCGGTAACGGCGTTTTGTTGTAATAGAGTTGTTGTGTCGAATAGTGGTCTGAGTTTCGTTACTCTGTTTGAATGTTCAAATAGAAGATTTTTGCAATTGATTGTGATGAAATATGACATACTCACAAATGATCGATGGACTTTATTTAAAGTGTGTATATAAAAGAGTAAGTTTTTCTATGTAACTCACCGATAAACGTATAATCACACTTACTTTCGAGAGATTATTAGCACAAAACATTTTCATTTATTAGAAATTTGAGAAGAGTGAGAATGTAAGTCTAAAATTCTGCCAAGAATGCCAAATTGATATGAAAATTGAACGCAATGTATTAAATCTAATGAGAAACATTTATTATCGTTCGAAGGAACATTCTTTGGTATTTATTTTTTGAAGACTATCTCTCTCAAATGTTGGTCGCGGCTACGTCTCAGATGGTCCAATCGTTGAGTCCAATTTTCGATGACTCGTGCGGACATTTTGACTAGTAACTGGCGAATGACATGCGTGACGTTTTGCTCCAAGGACTGACTCGAAGTCTGCATTGAATTGTCTGCATAGATTTTAGACTTATAGCCTTGACAGACGGCAGCGTTAATCCGGATTAACTGCGCACTTAATCAGATCCAAATTTGTAGGTGAAAGACGGCAGCTATGCGAGTTCGAAACTCTCATAAACAGCTCATTGTCCTTTTTATAATATTTTCAATGAAAATTGATAGAAGATAAACATTACGGTTGTTAGCCGACCAATTTTTACCAAGCCATTTTTTATTACAAAAGCATATCAACACATTATTTTTAAAACTGCATCATAATATAGAAGTTTTATTGATATTATATTAAGAATTTGATAAACAGCTGTCAGGTTTGCTTGTATTTCATTCACAGTAGATGAAAATTGGCCATTTTAACAATGTTGCCAACGAAAATCTCACAAACTCCCTAAAATTTTGAGAGTTATTTTTGGATTCAGCAACGGAGTTAGCTGTGGTAACTCCTGAATTAATCCCGAAAAATGCAATTAATCTGGTTTAACGCTGCCGTCTGTCAATGCTATTAACATATCTCCGCAGGAAAAAGTTTAACGGTGTGATATCACCGTTTGGTGGCCAATCGACCTGCCCAAAACGTGAAATTATCTGCTTACTGAAGTGTTTTCTCAATAAATCCATTCATTGATGCGATGTGTGAGAAGTGGCGCCCTCTTGCTGATGAATGAATGTCACCGAGATCAGTTTGGCAATTTTTCTTGTTTACAAATTCATTGAGACAGAAATAAGCCTCATTGCTGAACAAATTTTTGCTCGAAAGCATCGGATATGCTTGGAACTTTTCAAGAGCCCATAGAGTGAAGCGATGCCATTTGGGAATGTCGAGCGGCTTTAGTTCTTTGCACGAACTCTATTTTGTACGCTTTCAATTTAAGATCTGGACGTAAAATGCGCTAAGTCGTTCCATAAGTCAGTCCAAGTTGCTGCCAACGACGCCAAATCGACAGTGTACACCCTCAGCTCCGTCTACTAATTTTTTTCACTGCGTGCCGGACGTAGTCGACCTGTATTCGGTCGAATTTCATCCAATAATGAATGCTAGATCTCTAGATGGGTGATGGGGTTGCAAATACTACGCTTAGTAGGCCAATTATGTTGACTATAAGGTGAGCGAAGCGTGCGAAACACATTCTTTGCATAACGTAATACTTCATAGTAAAGTTGAAACATTTGTAAACATTGCTCAGGCGTAAGTCTTTCTATGATGAAATGTCAAGCAATACTGAACAAAAATAACATGACGCCTGATACGACTCACGCGTGATCTATCAAAAAAGGCGATTCAAAAAGTATTCTATGATATTTGCTTGCTATCTTTTTCAACTTTAAATTAAGAGATGAAGCTAATTACCGTTAGCATATATGTCATTGAAATAATTTAGTGTCCGCTTGTGTGAGATTTCACTGTATTATATGAGCAATGTACAAAAATTTATTCGAAATGGTAACCTGATGGTTTCACCCAAGTTCTCAAATGATTTAACCATTCTTCTATAGCAGTACGCGCACTTTCTATTGGTATTGATGTCGCTGCTCGAACCTAAGTTTTGAGACTCTCTAATATATATAATACAGAATCGTATTCGACATGTTCTGTTTTCCAACTCTGACCTTCCTACCTGTTTCTTGGCTAATAATATAAGAAATTTTTCCAAAAACAGCTAAAGTTAAAATGTAAACTTCAGGATTTTCGAAAAATTGTAGTTTAATGGATTAAAGTCTAGGCTTCCAGAATGTGAACCATCTGCATCTTTGATACCAGGAACATTGTTTTTTGCTTTGTTTGCTGGGGCAGAATTTTAATGGCAGATCGAAGAGAGAAGCTTGATGGTGACCACTTTGAACCTTCGAAATTATCATAAAAGTAGTGCTTTCATGACCGTTGACCGCATGCCACTGAAGAAGCCACTAAACCACAACTGCTGAACCCAACTTATTTCAACCGTGTTGTTAAAATTTGAATAGTTGACCGACGGTAGGATTTCATGTAGAAATCATCTCGAAGCTTGTCAATTGTCTGATCTACATACATATATATCTATTTCCAAAGGCATCAGTTTATGTTTTCTGTGGGGATTTCTACGGATGCGTTCGATTATAAATAACGAATAGCAAATATTGAACTGATTATTATATAAGACTAAACCCTGCATACAAACTATAATAAAAACGAAACTTTTTCCAGCGATATTGTCCTCGGATTGAAAACTTTGTAACATAATTTATGGCATCACTAAGAATTTTATGAATATGCCTGAACAACCCGTAGATAGGTCAATTCAAATAAGTTGAGAATGGTTGTCTATTACGAGAATGCTTTCGATATGTCAAAAAAAATAGATCTTATCTTTAAAATGTAATCATAAGTCATATTTGCCATAATTTACAATGTCTTAAAATATCAGTCACTTGTTCGAGGTTATGTCGCCAATTCAACGCGTCAGTAATACATTACTCATTCTTCAAATAAAAATACTCTCAGTCGAGATTTGCAAAATCGCCACTGTTATTATGTCTCAGCTAATAAAGTGGTTTCATTTCAAGGACAGCCACATTACCCAGCAGGTGTGTGACTAGTTTGATTGAAAGTAAGCAAAAGTAACATTGACATTCTCCAACAAATCCGTTTGTTGCTCTTTGTTAATGAAATATTTTTGCATCGCAATTATTTATGAATTTTACTAACTATTCACCATTCTTTTGCAGCTCATATTCAGTTGTCTCATTTTGGGCACACAAATCCAACAATCGTACCAACAACAAGACTACACGACACCAGTGCCGATATTGAAACAGATCGATCGCCACAACGACGATGGTTCATATACATATGGCTACGAAGCAGCGGATAGGAGTTTTAAAATCGAAACGAAGTACCCGAGCGGCGAGGTATTTGGCAAATATGGCTACTTAGATGATCAGGGAAAGTTGCGTGAGATCGAGTATGGCGCTAGTAAGCGTGGTTTCGAACCTGCTGGTGCGTATTTCACTACTGTCTATTAAATAATGTAAAATTTGTTATAACTTCCCCTACATTTTTACAAAAATATTACAGGCAGCGACATTAATGTGCCACCGCCCACGCTTACGAACAACAATCCCTATCCGTTAGGTCCGAACGAAATCGACGATGGTCAGTACCGTGAAGATCCCGCTGTCTACTATAAAGATCAAAAGTTCAACCGTCCTGCGGTGGCTCCAAGCAGATTTAGTTTGGATAATTTACATCAACCCCAAAGACCGCAGTACAATCCACCTCCACCTCCGCCACAGTACTACAATCCGCCACCACCACCGCAACCACGCTATCAACAATTAGGATTCCAGCATCAACCACCGCAATTCCGACAACCACCACCTCCACCACCGCCTCCACAACCACGTTATCAGCCACAGTATCAGTATCAACCACAGTATCAACAGCGCTCATATCAGCCGCAACCGCAGTCGCAGTACCCATATGGCAGTTTGCCGCAACATCACCATCCGGCGCTAAAGAATCTCGATATCTGGAGCGGTTCGTATAGCATTGATTACACGGGCAGACGCAAGTAGAAGGTTAGCATGCGTACTAGAATGTGGGTGGTTTGCCCTTGCTGAAAAGTCATGGTAAAGCTTGTGGTTTTTGTTGCGTATGCCGTGTCGTGTAAAGTGGAACGAATTGTGGCGTGAGCATTGAGATCGTCATCATTAAGACTTGTACTGATTTCGTGGAACAACTCAATCAGTTACTAAGAATTTTTACATGTAAATATTATATGTTTGTAGTACTTTAATAACGCCTATTAGTTAGTGAAGGCGAACGAGTCGAAATATATGTATATATATATTTATCTATCTTTTTATACTTTATAATAATTGATTTAAGTGCAAAACATAACCATAGAGAGGAGAGTTGGAAATTTGAAAATAAATATACAAATTTCGAAATCAATGGTTTTTGTGATTTTTTTCTTCTTAAATGGGTTTCTAGTTAAATAATTTCATTCACATGTGCTTTTCAGTTCGAGAAATAATATATACTGTTTTGGAAGGTCCATTTCTGCATCTGTAATATCAATATTGTATTTAAATCAAATTTAGCTATATTATTTTCACTACAATTTTTTGTCAGAACTATTATAATATTTCGATTTTCACCTCTCGAAGCATACGAAATTGACCAATACAAATATTGTATTGTGTTTAGGATCACAGATCCTCTCTGACAAATTTGTTTTGTAATTTTTTGGTTCACTGATGGTTATATAGTTAAATAGAGTTAATATTTGCTAAGGATTTTCTTCTATATTGGCGTAGACATCGCTTTCGCGATTATAGCCGAATTTACACCAGCGCGCCATTTGTTCTTCCTGTTCTCTGTTTGGCGCCAATTGAAGGTCCTTTACTATATGGTCTTTCTCTTCCCCTATTTCCCCGGCGGGTACTGCTTCGAATACTTTCAGAGTTCCATTCGGACGACATGACCTACCTGCTGCTAGTCTCTGTCTCTTAATTCGCTGAACTATGTCAATGTCGTCGTATATCTCACACAGCTCATCGTTCCATCGACCGCGGTACGTACCATAGATTTTCCGTATAGCCTTTCTCTCGTAACGCCGACCCATCAGGTGATGTGATTGTCCATGCCTCTGTACTATATAGCAGGTCAGGGTTGATGAGTGACTAATACAACTTGGTCTTTGTTCGTCGAGAGAGGACTTGACTGCTCTTCTCAATTGCCCACTCAATTCGAAGTAGCACCGGTTGGAAAGAGTTATTCTGCGTTGGATTTCGAGGCTGACGTTGTTGCTGGTTTCAAGATAGACGAAATTATCTGCGACTTCGAAGTTATGACTGTCAACAGTGACTTGGGAGACAAGTAGCAAATGCGACCACTGTTTGTTTGCTGACAGGAGATATTTCGTCTTTATTCGTTCACTACGAGGCCCATTTGCTTTGCTTCTTTGTCCAACTTGTAGAAAGCAGAACTAACGATGCCAATGATATCAATGTCATCGGCGTGACTCACCAGTTGTACATTCTTGTAGAAGATTGTACCTTCTTTATTGAGATCTGCAGCTCGAAGATCTGGTCAGTTTTTGATTTTCCAGGCCTAAAGCCACACTGATAAGATCCAACCAGTTTGTTGATGGTGGGCTCTAATCTTTCACACAATGCGCTCGACAGAACGCTATATGCGATTTTGAGGAGGCTTATCCCACGGTAGTTGGCGCAGATTGTGGGGTCTCTATTTTTGTGGATTGGGCAAAGCCAATCGGGCTTGCTTTCGTTAGACCATATTCTACAAAGAAGCTGATGCAGACTCATTATAAGTTGCGGATACACACCTTTGAAAAGAATATAGGAAAAGAGAAAAAGTTTATCACAAGCACAAAATGAGAATTTGGTCGACGGAAAACTGGAAGTACTGAAATCTTGTGGTAGAATGCTCAGCAAGAAGAAGGAGTGAATGAGATTTCTGCAAACGGCTCGTCATTTCCATTATCTCAAACGCATAGTTGAGCTTCTTTAATTCGTCCCTCAATGTCAATAGTTCGATTCCAAACAACAAATATATCGGAACCAATTATTCTCGTAATTTCTATATAACTTACCTAGCTCTATATCTACATATCTCGATAAGCTTTTGATGTTGGTTGAAAAGGGAGGTGGAGGAGCGCTCGGCACAGTTAAGCTGTGACTGGGCTCATTGGGATTCCAAGTTGTAACCAATTGAGTTCAGCAATATAGTGGATTTGACAAAATATCTGATTCTTTTCCACCTTAATTTAGTATTTTTTTTTTATATTTAGGAGCCGTGGCAGATATCCCTACTAAGTATAATGAAACCTGGTAGACAAGGTGACAATATTCCATCCTATCGTATGTTGCTTCCTGCGGATTCTATTTTATTTCCGAAGAGTTCCAAAGTTCCGAAGAACCTTAGAGGTAGATTCCATGTGATGACGCTGTGTCTACTACCCTTTTGTACTTTGTGGCATGCCTTGTGTTGCCAGTGTTCAAATACCTAAGGTAATCCTCTAGAGTCCTTTGCTTCAAGCCATTCTTGAAGAAGCTAAGTGACTTAGGGTCGCGTAAGGGAACTGCTATCCCATCTGCCCCAAGCGAATCAACTCGTTCGTCTTTTCAGATATCCAGTACCCAGATGATGTTCATCAAAGTTTTCACTGATAGTCAAATTATTGCCTCCTTGCATAGTCTTATGCAGTGACATTTCGTGTTGACTCTGCGGATAGCCGTTAGGTGAACACTACTATACTGGCGACTATAAGCATTTAAACTAATTCATCAAGGTTGCCGATTTGCGGTTGATATTTATAGAAACAATTGTGTAACGCATAGGAAGAGTTCAAAAACTAATAATATTACCAAAAACAAAAACTAAACGTTATATAAAATACCAATATGCTCTTGTACAACATGTTGCAAGAGCATAAAAATCCACTTTCAATTGTGCAATCCAAAATCAGTAAATTGTGGGTGTGCGGTATAAAAATAAAATATGCGAAAAAGGGTTGCACACAAAGTCGACTGTCGATTTGTGGATTAGATAGTTAAATCCAAAACACACACATGCATATATTTGCAAATCAACACTGTATTGTTAGCGCACATGGTGTTTACACTCAATTTGACTTGGGTAATGCTATTTGCTAGAAAATTGAGCGATTTTTTTGTGAAAAATTGTCCAATGAGCGCAGTGCTACGCAAGAGAGGGGGAAGCATGAGTTAGCCAAATCGATTGACCAAATGAATAAATAAGTAACCGACCAACCACCAGAGGACCAACAACCAAAACAACTGAACAACTGCCAGCCAACACCCAAATAAATAAGACCTATGCCCATACATACATATGTATGTATATAGGCATGAATATGCATTCAATATTCTGGCTATTTTCTCTGTTGCATTTGCAAGGTATTTGGCGCAGCACGTACGACAAGGTGATTTGCTGATTGTGTTTTGAAAGGTGCTTTTCGCGGCGCTCTCCCGCGTTACATAAGTGAGCAATTTGGTCAGAAAAAGAAAGAATCAAACTGCCAACCGGAGCAATATTTGCATTGTCACCTATATAGTATGTATGTACGGGCACCTAGCCGCTGTCCGTAAACCTGTAAGTTCGGCCGTCTGTATACCAGCCACCGATCCAGTTCAACGGCTTGTTGTTATTTATCGGGCCATTCGAGTGTCTTTTAATACAATTTGCCATAGTTAACTATAATCGAAATGCATAACGTATTAAAAAATTAAGAAACTATGTTTGAATATATGTGCACATATCTGTAAGTACCCAGCAGTGAATCGAGAAGTTAAGAACTGAAGCAGAATTAGCTCGTTAGGAGTCAGTATTGGTACGAGTACTTGATATCAATGTCTGTGAGACAGCTAAAAATATTTTATTGTACGTAGCTATGCCTTAGGCAGTGAGTATCTTACGAAGGTCCATTATGACACCACCAAAACAAAAATCACCTCGCTTCATTATGTCCTCTCTGAAGCAATCATGAAGTTTATCATTCCAAAAAGTTTTATATGGGCAACCTCGGAAATGTCGACAAGAAACCCTCGACCGATAGTTGTGTGTGAAAGCTAACAATGGAACAACAACATATTCGAATGCGACTTTCTCAGCAACATTTGGAGCGTTTTAAAAAGAATAAAGAGGATTTTGTGCGTCGATTCATCACTATGGAAGAGACTTAGATCTATCACCACGATTCTGAATCAAACCAAGAGGCTTAAGAGTGGTGTTGACCTGCTTCGAAACGAGTTTGCGTCCGGAAATCGGACAAGAAGGTTATGGCATAAGTTTTTTGGGATGCGAGAGGAATTTTGTTTGTGGATTACTTGCAAACTGGTAAAACAATTAATTCTGAATATTATTGCAATCTATTGGACCAGTTGAAGGAAAAAAAGACCTGGTTTGTACAAGAAAAAAATCCTTTTTCATCAGGACAATGCTCCGTGTCATAAGAGCATTTTGTCATTGGCTAAAATTTATGAATTAAAGTTCGAATTGTTAGAGCATTCACCGTATTCACGAGATTTGGTCCCCAGCGACATCCATTTATTTCCAGAACTCTAAAAATGTATGCGTGGCAAGCGTTTTTCATCAAATGAAATGTTGAAGCGTATTTTGCAGGCCTTCCGGATTCTCGCTTCAATTATATAATAGTCATTATACCATATGTTGTTCCCAGTCTGCTGTTGTTAGACATCCTGTATGTTAGCACTCTTTCCAGAATTCTTTTGTTCTTACTTTTGATTTATAATAAGGTAGTCGACATGTGCGCCCCGTATTCCGTTCGTGCCACGTTTGAATGCTTATTGAGTAAATAAGGGATTGACTCAGCCGAGACTCAGCTATATCCATAACATGTTTGTCGATTAAATATCTACAAGTAGCCATAGGCATATAAATTCCTACCAAGGATATCACATTGCAGCTTTATCGTGAAATTGGTTGGTAGATCCATTAAAAGTTCAAAGCATTTTTTCACTATTTTCGATGAAACTTTAAGAGGCTTAAGTGATTTCAATGTCACTTGGCTATCTGCACGTATTGTGAGCACACTTTTTGTCGGAACAAAAAGCCTTCATTTAATTGTTGAGACATACTTATGTACGCTTGGAAGGCATTGTAATGGTCTGATGGACCAAAGTTGTTTCTGGTAGCTAATTTTTCTGAAGAGACACCACCTCCAACTCGTTTATCTGGCATGGATCCATCCATATACATTCTTATCTCTGAGTCTCTGCTTACCTCAACTCAGTCTCACTCTTCACTAGAGGGAGGATATTTAAAGCCTTCTGGAGGATTTTAAAATGCATTCTAAACTGGAGAGTTCAAGTAAAATTTTAGGCTATTTTCCTAAATTGAATTCAGTTTTAAATTATCGGAATAACTCACTAAAAAAAATTATGTAGGAAATACTCAGATTCATAACAAAAACTCGAACCAAAACTTAAACAAGAATTTAAAAAATATTCGTATGTAGTTGGTATGATCAGTATTAACTTAGTTCTGAAAGAAGAAATGAAAATTGGGAAAAATTGCTGTTCGATCGGATTAAGAGTATCGAGTTAAAAGAAGATGTGAAAAATGGAGAAAATCCCCTGAAAATCCCCTTTTAGATCGATACTCTTGATACCATCGAACGAAGGTCCAAATTACTTAACCCGCTTGGTATATACATTTTTTGGAGTTGCACAATATTAGCCTCCGTCCTTTCGCTAACCTCTTAACTTAAATTGCGTTCTATTGCACTTAATTTTCTATCCGAACCAAACATGGATCGTCCCGATAATTCAGCTTATAACAGCCTTTTAAGCATTTTGCCATTCTTCAGATAGTAGATTACGTCTCCTGTATCCTAGCAAAAGATGACGTGAATTCGGACAAAATTTTAGAGAAAAGTACATTCTTTCCAATTTTTTTTTTTTTTTTGGTTTCCGGTTCCATGTTTCGACGGCCGTCACTAAACGACGCTACTTCTTCCTTTTCGAATTGCTTTGAATCTAATCTGTGTCTATTCATTCGGCGTTCTGCCATTACAAGATCGTGGACCGTTGCCACTTTATCCTATGTGGGACACCTGTGCATGGCTATTAGAAACCCGCCATGGGATAACGTTGAAACTCGTTAAACGAATTTTCGGCGATCGGAATCGAAGAAGAATAGTCAACGTATATGGGCTTCCTTTCAAAAACCAAAATTAAAATATCAAACAATATTGCTTTATAGATAGATAGATAAATAAAACTACTAGATTCGGCTATAATTGACAGTAGCCGTCTACAAAAAACTACGAGATACTGAATTTCTCACCAGAGCCGAAACTACATATTTTGAGCTAGTGTGTTTGCCTGTAGTGCATACTCCAGTATATACCATACATATTTCCTTTTCGCGTCTTAAATTATTTAGCTTAAAAATTTTTGAGACAGCAAAGTAACTAAACAACGCAGATACTCGCACATAGCTACATATAGTATGTATGTATAGCGCCCCTGTGTACTGACGTAATTATAAGCTATCCAAAACAAAATTGTTGTAATATGGTTCACTGAGTTTTGGTATTGCAACTTGAAAGCTTCGAGCGGAACGATAGCGTAATGCAATTTTTTCAATAAACCAATTTGATATTTGTGTACCAATACCATAAAGTACCGCATACTAATGAATTGAAATTATGGTATTTAGTACGAAATGTGCTTACTTTAGTTAATAATTTATTTCTGTATTATTGGAAGGTCGTTTTTACAGACATCCCGTTGCGGTATGTGAAGGTGGAGCATTCCATTGATTTACCATTTATTATTTTACCAATGCCACAATATATTGTTTGAAGCATTTTCTCAACACAATAAGACTTTAATCAATTCTTGACCTGAGAAATATATTGTAGTTATATATGCGTAAAGAAATGCTTGTAGTAATTTAAGCTACCTAAAATAGACTACTGTGTTGACTCATAACTTAGTTAATTACTCAGTTGATTAGGCTGCCGGCGATCTCTGCGATCTTCACTGTTTGGCACACTACTACTATGAGCAAAAAATGGTGACACTTTGTTTATAATTTTAAAATTTTGAATTTTTTTTTCAAAATCTAAAGTAATCCCCTTGATCTCACTTGTACCATTTTTTTTCCACTCGCCGAAACAGTTGTTAAAGTCAATTTCTGGAATATCCCTCAGAAACCACTCGGTGCTAAATCAGGCAAAAACGGAGGCTGCGGTACGATATTGGTTGAAGATTTATCGAAAAACTCGCGAAAAATCAATGCAAATAGTGTTCCTTGTTGACTATTTGGCCGGTCGGAAGGAATTCGGAGTGTACCACACCTCGATAATCGAAGAAAACTGTCACATAACTTTAATTTTTGCCTTGCTTTGACGTGTGTTGCCACGATATTCGGCAGATTGATTGTCTGTTTCCGGGTCGAAAGCATAGATCCAAGACTCATCGGCAGTAATAATATGATAATATTCATGATATCCTGGGGGTCGAGAAAACATTGTTTCACAGACCTTAATGCGACGCTGTTTTACGAAAACGTTGATCCTTTCGACAATAGTTATCAACGATGGTCTTTTCAAACATTAAGAATGAAAAAAAAAAAACTTAAGCGGAACTTTCAATAAATACATACGAGGTGTGTTCAAAAAGTATCACGAATTTTGTCTTTTTTCAAAAATTATTTATTTATTCATGAATATCGATTTTGTCCCATTCAAAGTAATCCCCATGAGATATTATACACTTGTGCCAACGGTTTTTCCAATCTTTGAAGCACTTCAAAAAATCATTTTTTTTATCTTCTTCAGCTCTTCCTTCGATGGCGTCTTTATCTCGTCAAGAGAAGCGTAACGTCGTCTTTTCATGGGCCTCTTCAGTTTAGGGAACAAGAAAAAGTCACAGGGGGCCAGATCTGCGGAATACGGTGGCTGCGGCATCATTAGTGTGTTGTTTTTGGCCAAAAAGTCGTGGTGCAAAAGCCAATTTTTGTTCTTCCACAAATCCGGGCGTTTCTGGCGGATTGCTTCGCGCAAATTGCGCATAACTTGCAGGTAATATTCCTTATTGACCGTTCTTCTCTGTGGCAAGAACTCATGATGCACCACGCCCCTGCAATCGAAGGAAACTGTCTGCAAACACTCGCGATACTTTTTGAACACACCTCGTATTGTGAGATGAAATGAACGTGGACTTATCTCCGAAACTCTTTTAGAATTTTCAGCCTACTATACCCTGTTCATGTTGTTATGAATTAAAACAGAAAACTGTTGAATATCGTCGGTAGTGACAGTGAGAGCATATTTGAGTTTTAAAAGGTCTTAAGAGGAATGGAGATGGTATGTTTGCTACACAAAAGTGTTATCCGTCTTGCAATAACTCACAGTGCAATAAATAATGGAGCAAATTCGGCGTCAGTTTGTTGGGAGTGACTGGAGCTAGGAAAACTATTTCATAAAGAGTTTGAACAAAATATCCACTAAAATCATTAGAACGGACTTGCGGGAGATGCCGAGCTCTCTTGTCATCTCTCTAATAGTTGCCTGCTGATTTTCAAGCTCCATATCCTTCACTGCGTTAATATTTGCAACAGTTGAGAGGACGAAGTTCGTCCAGAACGATGCACGTCGAGACCGTCTTTGAAGGCTTTGTAACACTCGTAGGCCTGTGTTTTTGATAAAAATGGGTCGGGTGAAATTGAGTTAAAATTTGTCCGAAATTTGCCCGAAATTTGTCCGAAATTTTAAATGCGTTTATTTCGAAATAGTTGGTATAATTTCAGCTGATCGACTTATTTGAAATGTCGTGTACGTCCTTTTTAATATCGGATTTAATTGTTCTAAATAATTACATTTATAATTAAATTGAAAAAAAAAAAACTTTCATAGAAAATTTATTTAGTATGTGAAAAAATAGTAAAACAAGACAATACGATAATTTCGAACGTATCGAAGCTATAATACCCTTCACGGATGCATATCTTATAGCAACAATATTTATAACTGAATCAGAAAACCTAACCAGCTATTATTTTGTATCCAACGGGAGGGGATTTGCTAGTTCTTTCTAGCTCTGTTCTTGGATGTAAACAACATTCCAGTCAAATCTCGAAGCAGAAGGTTCTTAAAATGACAAAATGCCTTTTATGGAAATCTTTAAAGTGATTTTGTCGGTCTAGTTGAATGAACATATATATGCTATAGTGTCTTAGAGAATTTTCTATGCCTAGTTACGTGAAGATATTTGGACAAATAAAATAGCTTTTTGTACCAGAAATTGATTGGGATCGGTTAGTTTGTATGACAGCTATATGCTAAGTGACTCGATTTGAACATGTTCTTTGGACACGTTGTCTTATTCTATAACCCCTAACGTTACCTTAGACAATAATCCATGTCAAATTTCATGAAGATATTTCATCAATTAAAACAGTTTCGTATACAAAAGTTTGATTCTGATCGTTCAAATTTTATGGCGGCTATATACTATAGTGATCCAATCACAACAATTTCTTTAAAGATTGCAGCAATGCTTCACTCAGTAACCCAAGCCAAGTTTTATGAAGATATCTTGGCAAAGAAAATAGTTTCACCAGTTCGTATGAGCAACGTCTCGGGGAGAAAAGAACGTGTGCAAAATTTCAGATAGATATCTCAAAAACTGAGGAACTAGCTCGCATATATATATATGTTATAGACAGATAGAAAGACGTCAGGCTAATCATTTACAGAGTCAAACTAAATCTAACCTGTTCAGGATACACAAATTTATTCTTTCTTCGGGTAACCGCAATTTTGTGAAAAAAGTTTTTCAGACTTTTTAGTTAGTACGATATCAACATCTAATTATGCGATTACGAGCGAAATGGGTTTTATGTTTTATCTAGTAACGAATCGTATGCAAAACATTTTATAACGAAGTTTTAGGTACTCGTCCGCATATTTCCCCACTCTTTAATATTTATAAACTCTAAAGCATATTATACATGACTGGGACCGAAATTAAGCTCGCCTTACTTGTTTATTTGTTTACTAAACAACGTTTATTTACAGAAATCATAAAATCGCTGAATTAAAATGCTTTACATTTTATATGTTGTTGTTGTTACCAGTATGTTACATTCCAACAATATGCAATTTTCAGAAGGCAAACCAGCTACATGTGCTGTACAATAACAACAGGAACACGCATGCAGCAGTAAATTGCGTTAGAAAAATTACGGCAATGACCTCGCCCAGATTTTACCGCCCAAGTAGCCAGCTGCGTTGCCCGCCAACACCAAGTGCAAGTTCAGGAAATGTGAAAACGAAACGAGAAATCATGCAACAAATGCTATTCATGCGTCACAGCAACGGCACGCTTACGCACAATACCAGCCATAGATGCAGAGACTGCACTTACATGAGCTAATGCGCACACATGCATACACATATACATACGTTCACACGCAGGTATGAAGTGAACTAATTCACGCCAAGCCAAACAAGCCGCAAACCAACTCGGTGTTGCCAACGCTAAACCAAGTCAAACGAAAAGGCAACAGTGTGCGTTTTATGCGGAGCTACAGATTTCAACTGGCTTAATGAGTGCTTGAATGCGTATATGTATGTATGCATGTCTCTTTGTGTGTATAAATGCATCTACATATGTCTGTGGGTGTTCCCCTCCAGCTGTGTGCCTTGAGCTGTAAATCTGCACAGTTGTAATATGCACAAAGATACTTGGAAACATGCACAGATGTAAGTTTTCATGAGTAAGTCTGTGCAAAGCCCGCTTTATGCGTTGGCCCCTCACCCCCTTTGTCGGCTGCAATTAATGTGTTTGCACACTAGCATTACCGGTGATTACATTGCTAAGGCACGAGGGGTCATTGCGCACACTCAGGGAAATGTTGTGGGTCGACAAAGTTCTCTTGTTTTTTTTTTTACTTAGTAGTGCAGTTGGCCTATTAGTGAAATGAATTCAAGGTGACAGAGTGCAATAAAAGCGCAGTGACTGGGCGATGCCGTTTTAAATGCATGCAAGGCCATTTAGCATTGGTAGCCAATTGGTATTACTCTGCTCTCTTCTAAGCAAAAATTATACAAAAAATTTAATAAACATTTAAGAACATGAATTTTATTAGCATTTAACTTATCTTACTATTCTGTAGATATTGAAGATTTTAGTAGTAAAAAACAAAGAAAACATGACTCACCTTGGAACACACATAATAACTATGCCTCTTCCCTTGCAAATGATGATTGATCTAAGCTTCCAAAGATCGATGTTAACTGGATTAAGAGCAGAGTTT